>NW_003852443.1:2983889-2985617 GCF_000181295.1 Otolemur garnettii
AAAAAAAAAATCAATTCAAGATGGATTAAAGACTTGTGCATAAGTCCTGAAACTAAAAATACCAGAAGAAAACCTAGGGAACACTCTTCTGGACACTAGTATTGATAAAGAATGAATGACTAAGCCTTCAAAAGCACAGGTAATGGAATGTAATTTAACTTAAATCTGCACAACAAACAAAATAATCAACAGAGGGAACAACCTACAGAATGGGAGAAAATATTTTCAAACTATACTCCTAATGGGGCACTAATGCCAAATTTACAAGGAACCAGAATTTACAAGGAACACTAACAATTCAACAACAACAAAATAATAAACTGAACCTAATAGCACATCAAAAAGATAATACACCATGATCAAGTGGGTTTAAATGAAGTATGCAAGGATGGTTCAACATATACAACACTAGAAATTGGGCTAAGTACGTGATTAGAAATTTTCTAAAATTTGACAACCAAATGGCCAAGGAGCATATGAAAAAATGTTCAACAATACTAATCCTCAGATAAATGCAAATTAAAACCACAGCAAGATATCAGCTTATACCAATCAGGATGGCTATTATTAAAAAGACAAAAATTAACAGATGTTGGTGAGGATGCAGGAAAAAGGGAATTCTTCTGTACTACTATTAGTGTAAAATCGTACAACCTCTATGGAAAACAGCATGGAGATTTCTTAAATAACTAGAAATAGAACACCATACAATCAGTAATCCTACTACTAGGTATCTGCCCAAAAGAGAGAGAGAAAATTATTATACCAAAAAGATACCTAAGCTTGTATGTTTATAATAGCACCATCCATAATAGGAAAAACATAGAATCAACCCGTCTATAAGCCAGAGGACTGGATAATGACAATGCAGTGTGTATATACACAACAGAATAATTATCAGCCATTAAAAAAAAATAAAATCATAACTTCTGCAACAACACAGAGCTGGAGGTCATTATCTTAAATGAAATAACTTAGACACAGAAAAAAAATACTACATGTTCTCACTTATATGTAGGACCTAAGTAATTTGTACATATGGAAGGAAAGGGTGGAATGATGGACAGTGGATACTTGGAAGGGTGGATGATGGCAGGTTGGCTTTTGGGTACAATGTGCTTTACTCTAGTTATGGATACACCAAAGGCCCTGATGTCACCACAATGCAATATATCAATATGGAGAAATTTAACCTGTACCTCATGAATAAATGCAAATAAATTTTTTTTAATTAGAAAGGCAATAAAGTGGGGATGGTTAATGGTGCAAAAATATAGTCAGATAGAATCAACAATATTTGATAACACAACTAAGTGCGTAGTCGACAGCAAGTTAGGATGTATTTTATAATAACTGAAACAATAGAATTAAAATGTTTCTAACACAAGGAAATTATAAATGCCTGAGGGTGATGGATATGCCTGTTATCCTGATTTGATTAATTTACATTGTATACTTGTATCAAAACCTCCATATGTACCCTCTAAATTTATAAAACTATTATGTACCCACATATCGTTTCAATTTTGTTTTAATTAAATCATAGCTATGTACATTAATACTATCATGGGATACAGTGTGTTGTTTCTATATACAGTTTGAAATACTTTCATCCAACTGGTTAACATAGCTTTCATGTCATTTTCTTAGTTATTGTGTTAAGACATTTATATTCTACATTTAGAAAGACTAACATATACCCCCATAAGATAAACCATAGATGTGATC
>NW_003852443.1:2986359-3002095 GCF_000181295.1 Otolemur garnettii
ACCCTGAGATGGGATCACTTGTTCTCTTCTTGCTAATATGTTTGAGTTCTCTGTGGATTTTAGTTATTAAACCTTTGTCAGAGACATAACCAGCAACTTTCTTCTCCCATTCTGAGCCCTTTCTGCCTGCTTTACTTACAGGCAGAAAGCGCTGCCTGTTTTGGCTGTGCAGAAGCTTTTTAATTTGATGAGGTCCCAGTAGTGTATTTTTGATGTTGCTTCAATTGCCCAGGGAGTCCTCCTCATAAAATATTCGCCCAGGCCTATTTCTTCAAGAGTTTTCCCTACACTTTCTTCTAGTATTTTTATAGTTTCATGTCTTAAGTTTAAATCTTTAATCCAATGAAAGTCTATCTTAGTTAGTGGTGAAAAGTGTGGATCCAGTTTCAGTCTTCTGCAGGTCATCAGCCAGTTTGTCCAGCACCATTTGTTAAATAGGGAATCTTTTCCCCACTCAATATTTTTAATTGGCTTGTCAAAGACCATATAGCAGTAAGTAGTTGAGTTCATCTTTTGGTTCTCTATTCTGTTCCATACATCTACCTCTCTGTTTTTTATGCCAATACCATATTGTTTTGATCTCTATGGATTTATAGTATAGTCTGATGTCTAGTAGCATGATTCTTCCTGCTTTGTTTTTATTTCTGAGTAATGTCTTAGCTATTCGAGGTTTTTTCTGATTCCATATAAAATAAAGTATTATTTTTTAGAGATCTTTAAAGTATGACAATGGAACTTCAATAGGGATTGCATTAAAATTATATATTGCTTTAGGTAGTGTGGACAGTTTAACAATATTAATTTTTCCCAGCCATGAGCATGGTATGTTTTTCCATTTGTTAACATTTTCAACGATTTCTTTTTTTAGAGTTTCATAGTTCTCTTTATAGAGATCTTTCCCGTCTTTTATTAGGTAAATTCCCAAATATTTCATCTTCTTTGGCACTACTGTAAATGGAATAGAGTTCTTGACTATGTTTTCAGCTTGACTATTGTTGGTATATATAAAGGCTATTGACTTGTGAGTGTTGATTTTGTATCCTGAGACACTGTTGTATTCCTTGCTCACTTCTAAAAGTTTTTTAGAAAAATCTCTGGTGTTTTCCAGGTATATAATCATATTTAATTTCTCCATCATAGATGAAACTCAGTTTAGCTAGGTACAGGATCCTGGGTTGAAAGTTGTTTTGTTTTAGATTAAAAGTCAATGACCACCCTTTTCTAGCCTGAAAGGTTTCAGCAGAGAGATCTGCATCATTCTAATATTCTTCATCTTGTAGGTTATGGTTTTCTTACATCTAGCTGCTTTCAGAATTTTCTTTTTCATATTAACTTTAGTGAAGTTAATTATGATGTGCCTGGGGGATGCCTTGCTCGAGTTGAGTCATGTTGGTGTTCTGAAACTGCCTGATATCTGAATTTCAGGATTTCTTGGCATATCTGAAAAGTTCTCTTTCATAATTTCATAAAGAAGAGCCTCTGTGTTTTGTGAAGCAACTTTGTCGCCTTCAGGGATTCCTGTAAGACGAATATTAGTTTTCTTCAAATTATCCCAGAGGTCTCTGAGAGAGTGATCCATTTTTGCTCTCCATTTCTCTTCATCTTTGAGCACTTGGGCATGTTCAGAAGCTTTGTCTTCAATGTCAAAGATCCTTTCTTCTGTCTGCTCCATCCTGTTACCAAGAGATTCTACCATATTTTCCAGATCTTTGAGGGCTGCAACCTCTTGCCTCAGTGTTTCAAAACCTTTGGTCATTTTATCTTTGAAATCATTGAATTCTTGAGACAGCTTTTGAATAGTTTGAAATTCTAAATCCCTCCTTTCCTCTAATCTGTTAATTTTATTAGCTATCCAGATTCTGAACTTGATTTCTGTCATCTCAGCCATCTGTTAATGGATGGGATCTTCAATTGCATCTGCCCCACCCTTTCTTGGGGGAGTTGATTTACTCTGGTTGTTCAGGTTACCAGAATTTTTCCACTGATTCTGCCCCATGCTGAATTTGCACCATTTGAAGACCATCCCAAAACCGTTCTGCCAGTGATTGCCACCAGAGAAGATGTTGGCTTCCTCTGGTTGTCCAGAGAGACAGAGCATGTCTGCCTGGAAAAGCTTCAGGGGTGTGAGCCTTATTGTTCCCACTGTTGCTGCTGCTGCTCTTCACCTTGGGGTATGGCCACTCCAGTGTGGTTCCCTCTCAACTGACCGTCCTCTCACAGATCTTGGCCCTGGGCCTTGAGTGCCAGGAAAGCAACTGGATCAGTCCTCGGTGTGCAATGCTGGGGTTTCCTGGAGGGCAAGGGGGCAACCTGCAGCCTTGCGGGGACACAGGGCTGGGTCAGTCCTCGGTGTGCTTTTCTGGGATTTCTGAGGAGGTGGGGGAGCAACCAGCAGCCCCATGGGGAACATGGGGCTGGGTCAGTCCTAGTTGCTTCAGCCAGGTCTTCCCAGCAGGCAGGAGAGCAAGCAGCAGCCCCGTGGGGCAATTCTCAAAATGCAGGGCCAGAACAGGTCCCTGGGTCCCACAGGAGTGGGGGGACACTGCTCTTGGGTCTCTTCTCACTGTCTCTGCAGGCAAGGGGGAAGGGTGGACTGGAAATTCAAAATGGCAGTGAGAACATTTGTTCTATTTTTCTGCCTGGTGAGAGGGTATTTGGAGTCCCAGCAGGATCCTTCCAGGGGAGTAGACCCCACTGTCTGTAGCTCTCACATGTGGGGTGAGATAATAGGTCCTCAGTTTATCGCTCACCTTTAGAAAACTCACAGGAGAAGACAGAAAGAAAACAAAGAGAAAAGCACAACTTTCTTAGGGGAGGGGACGGACAATTTTCCTTTGGGATGTATTATGTACCTGTAGATTGCTTTCTAGGAGTCACAGCTTGCCAGTAGAGGTGTCCTGCAGATATCACTCTTCTCTCTCTTTGAGCTCCTAGTCTTCAACTTTGTTGGGTGTTTTCTGGACTTTATCCTTCCCTCTGGACGGAAGCTTCTGTCAGAGACTGATACCTGTCGGCCATCTTGCCCCCATTGGTTTCATCTTTGCAATTTTAAAATTAAAATCTGAAAAAATGTTTGTTATTCAATAGAGATGATATTTTATATTTTTTTTTGGTGCATGGGGTAGTGTGGGGTGGGATGATCACAGCTCACTGCAATCTCAGACTCCTGGGCTCACGTGATCTAGTTTCAACATCCTAAGTAGCTGGGAGGCACACACCACCATACTCAGATAAATCTTTTTATTTTTTGGTAGAGATGTTTCACTGTTTTTCCCAAGCTGGTCCCAAATTCCTGGCCTCAGTGAACATCCCACTGGGACCTCTCAAAGTGTTTGGATTACAGGCATGAGCCACTATTCTTAGTATTTTAATTTTTAACATTAAAATTATACCAGTATGCAAAATAATGTATATTAATATTCTGATGACAAGATATGAGAAACAGAATTGTTTCATGTAACTTTTTGTGAAACACATTGCTTATTGTGTAACTAAGAACAAGATTCTGAAATAGTATGCTAGGCCATTTTCTTATTTTAAAAAATAGGCTTATTAAATAGTGTCAGTTTTGTACAGCCAAACAAATTTTGGTCTTTTCTAACTTAATGGCCTCACACCTATAATTAACATCAAGTTTGTGGTTTTCCTTTATACCATATACTGTTTTGTCAACTTTATCACATGAGTGAATAAGACTTTACACTTTAAAACTTATGAAACATTTGGGCTACCTTTGTTCTAAAATTTAGGGCTAGAAATTACAACGCAGATGTCTAAAGGTGTCTCAGCTATCAATATGCTTTGGTTGGCCTGTGGTGACTGAAAAAGTTGAATTTATGTCTAAATTTTAAACTTAGAAATTTTTTTATATTAAAAATACATATTTTTACTTTTCTTAGGAAAAAATCAGATTTTTTTTTTTTTTTTTTTTTTGGGCAGTGGGCCTTATTCCTACCACATCTCTATCTATGTGCACCCTTCAGTTCTCCAGCATGCCGTGATGTCTTCAGTACTGGCCCCACCTCTAGAGGATTTTGTTACCTTTGACCTAGACCTCAAGACTGCAGTTACCTCTTCTGTCCCACTTACTCTGATAGACTGCTCTTCCCCTGCCTTAGTCCATTTTAGGTTTCTATAATAGAATATCTGACCTGGGTAATTTATAAAGAAAAGAAATTTACTTCTCACAGTTCTGGAGGCTGTGAAGTTCAAGATCACCTGAAAATCCTTGGTCACTGCCTTCCTCCCCTCAGTGCGCCAGAACAATAAGGGTGGAAGGACAGAGACTATGAAGCTAGAAACAGCAACCAACAGAGAAATAAGCAAGGAACACTAAGCATGTTGCCTGCACAGACCTCTCATTGCACAGACCCTTCATTGCACAGACCCCTTATTGCACAGACTCTTCATCGCACAGAACCCTCATTGCACAGACCCCTCATTGCACAGACCCTTCACTGCACAGACCCCTCATTGCACACTCCCTCACTGCCCATGTCCTGCTTGTTGTCAACCTCAAATAATCAGAGCAGATCTGTACAAATATATTTTAAGTGTTTTTTGTAGAAAAGCCACTATGTCATATCCTTCAGGAATAATTCTAACAGTAGTACAGTTTCAAACAGAAGGTAAACTGAGGCTTTTCTGCCTGCTTCATTCCCCCAAATTCATGGAACAGGAAAAAAAGTCTCTCATTAGACAATTTCAGATAGATATTTTTAATTAATTATAGACTGAGTAATACTGTGATAGGATGAATGAGTCTTTAAGTGTATCAATGAATTACAACTGATCTTTTATTGTTTAGTTTCAAGATAATCAATCTGAGAAAGCACTGGGTACAAGGAAGAAGTACCTATGTTTTATGGCTGGGATAAAAACAAAAAGAAAAAACTAAAGTCCTTGGTGCCTTCCACTACTTTTCCTTTCAGGTAGACTAAGATACTACCATTATTACTACTAGTTCTGCCGTTTCCCAGTAATGATCATTGTTCTTATAATGGTAGCATTTACATTAATAATGATAGTAATAACAGTAGAAAGCAATATTAAGATACTTACTTTGTTCTAGACCACATGCTAAACACTTTGTATTACTGGAGAGCACCCACGAAAGGTAAATACTGTATGATCATGAACATTTTTGTGGAGAGTACAAGTGTTTTGCCTATTGTCACACCATAGACTATAAAGCTAAAAACGGCAACCAACAAAAAGCATTGAAACTAGCATTCTACCACAGGTCTGACTCCAAAAGCCATGATTCTAACCAGTGTAGGATAACTATGGAATTATATCTGTAAGATGCACACTTCCTCCTGGCTTCTATTGGTTATAACTTTAACTCCCTGGTTTTCATCTGAAGATCTACCCTCAGAGCTCCCATATAGATTCCTAAAATTGTTGCTTAGCTGTTTTTTCATTTCCTTATCGTTGCCTAAATTTCAGTTCCTTGTTGAGAGTGGGAAAGAAAGAATTGGTGGTGAAAAGCACATCTAGTTTAGATGCAGCAACTAGATCCATGAACATGTGCTTTGCAAATACCTCCTTCTTTATTTTCAACTCTTCACTCCATGCTTTGAAGGTGGAAGATGCTTAATAGCTTTCAGTTGAAAATTTCATCCAAATTAAATGTTGAACTTCCAAAGAATTATTAAGAATTTGTTCCTTGGGGAATTCTCCTTTGAGGTTCTTAAATGAAGGATTAACTACCTGCCAATCTTTTTCTAATGAAGTGAAGACATTTTACAAATGCTAAATAGCTAGACCCAATTGTTTAATTTACCAAGGATATTTTTCTCTTCACACATTTTATTCCTACACAGTTTGGGATTCTTGGCTGTCTAAAAAAAAAAAAAATCCCTATCTTTCAGGTAAAATATGTTCTTATTGTTCACATAGACCTAAGGCAGTAGAGAAAGTAAAACACAATGACAGGAATATGGTGATACATTGTTGTACTTTGCCAAAATAAGAGGGAATTTAGTATGATTTTCCTTCTTTGTCTCATCTCTATACTCTGGAATATTTGCTTGTCATAGGACAAAAGTTATATCTAACAGTTCTCTTCAAAGAAACACACTATGTGAATGCAGGCTGAAAATAAAAGTCAGATATAAATGCTGTTATAGAGTTGATCTCTAACCTTTCCAGATCTTGTGGGCCACTTTCTTCATTCCTTCACTTTTTCATGGCCATTTAAATAAGACCTGAGTGATTGATTGTGATATTTCTAGGCTTGGTTATAGCTAAAGAAAGCAGTAAAAGAGACAAAGTTTTATTAACAGCTCATCAACTGGAGTACCTGCCCTAAATCTAGTCTGCAGAAATAAGCTCCAGAAGCCAGACCTCTATAACTCCTTGATTGCCTTTTGTCTTTTTTGCATATTGTGCTCACCTGAGAAAAGCTAACATGGCTCAGGCAACCCTTCAGCGCTCAAGGGGTCAAGAACAGAAAAGATTCCATTTCTGCTGCATGCGTACCTTGAGATTAACAGGGAAACACAAACTTGAATTTATATCTTTGTGACTGGTATAAATTGAATACATAGATTTTCAGTAAACATGATGTAAGCACTCTGTTCTTCTCCTATAAATAATTCAGCAACCCTAAATTTTCCCAAGCCTCTTTAATTCCTTGGACATTACTGAGACTGAACTTCCTAACTTGTTGACTCTGCCTGACCTAAGCATCCAGACAACCAAGTGTCTTCTGCAATATTCTGAGGGCATCCAGATGTACATCATCAACCTCAATTTCAATTCCAACCTTCCCTGGTCCATTGGAGAATGGACCACTCCACTACACATGACTGTCTTTGCTAATGCCACTATTCCTCTGTGTATGTGTTTTCAAGTCCTTGCACCCTCAAAATCTCAAATCTTTCTAATTTCGGTGCATATGTAAATAGATACCTTTCCCTCTCTGTCATAGGCTGTCACCTTACTGTCTACACTGATGATCTCCAAAATTCTGCTAAATTGTCTTATCAGCTTTTGCTAGAAAGGTAGAGCTCAGAAATTGGAGCTAAGGAAATAGATGCCTTATGATTCTTCCCTCTTGTTCTTTGAAATCAATCCCTTGCCTTTTCCCCAAACACTTACATACCAACATCTTTCTAAAAAGTCCTTCCTGCAAAGGCAATCTATTCCTACCAAAAGACAGCGAGGATCCACTGAACTAGCATCTTGTTAGACATGGGAAATAAATCTATATCTCAATTACAAATCAACTTGGGTCTTTACTATTGCTTAATACCAGCTCGAATAACAAGGTGTAATTGCACTAGCTGATCAAGCAGATGTAAATTCAGTCAAATGAGAATTTCACCCCACAATACCCCATGCTTGAGCATCATCACACTATGTATAAATTACCTAGATATTTTTAGATTCTTATTTGAATCACACTTCTTTACAGTTTACACTTTGCCAAAACCTTATCTTATATTGATTATAGGGTCTCTAGTATGTTACTTCATTATCTATATTACGTATATATAGATAGGTTTTTATCATTAGAATGATTGCAACATTTATAAACTATTCATTTTTATATTTCCTGTAATGTCTAAAGTAGCATTCTGCAATTGGTAAGCACCCAAGTTAATTTTATTGAGTGAAGAATAAAATCACCAAATTTAGTCAAAAGCCAAATAAAATGACAATAAAACATATGAGAAGTAGTTATGGGGGATTTACTTTAACAGTCAAGTATCTTCCTCTTGGTAACATCACTTTCCTACGTATGCTAGTTTCTTACAGGAGTACCTATATATCACATAGTACTGAGATTTATTCAGAATTTATCATGACATAACTCAGTATCTGCCTGTGTCTCTAGTTATTGGTATGTAAATATTTTGATGAAGGATAAAATTATTTCTTAAAGAAAGGAAAAGGTTCTTCAAGATATTATTCCTGCTATGAAAACTTACTAGAATTAAATATAACACTGCAAACTGTATTATTTTCATCTCACAACATGTTTTTATTTTTAAGGTAATGGATTATTGGTTCTTTACATGTTGATAACCCTGACAAGTTAAATATAAAGTTATTTCCCTACTTTCCCCTTTATTCTACATTCTCTATTCTTACACCTAGGTTTTTGTAGGTAAGGACCTTGGTTCTTAGTTTATCTCTAGTTCAATTTCCTTTGTACCTTTGTACATTATACTCAACCAAACACAATTATATAGATACATCATCAATAACAGAGAGATTTACTGAAAATTTTGTTTGGCACAATAACCTGATTAAGAAATTAACTCCAGCTTATTTTCTTGGTGATAAGATCCTTATCAATAGTTGGTAATATTTCCCCTCTCCCTGTTGAAAAGAGAGTTTGGGATCAGAATATCCAATTGATAAATCCCCATGTTGTGTTAACTGGGCATTGATCTTAAAAACTTACCCTAGAAACAGAATTAAAACTTTCCAGTTTGGGATCTAGGGATTGGAGACTAGTTGACAGATGAATGGAATAAAGTTGGATCCCCCCCAAAATAGAAAAAGAAATTGGACAGTATTCTTTTTTTATGTGGCAAAGATGAGTACTTATCATAGGCAGGGTTCTGAGGTGGCAGAGCTACAAATCAGAAGACTATGTGGCATTCTGTGGAGTCAGGGACCAAGCACAGCATCCTTAAGAAAGGAAGTGAGAGTCCTGCTAAGGCCACGTGGGGATATAGCAAGAGTCCTTCTACCAGCCAAGCAGCTGGTATTGATCCAGAAACACCTTTGTAGCCTCATCCATGGAATTCAAATAGCCAAACCCAGCTTTCTTGCATCAGGGTGAAAGAGAAATGATGGGGCTTGGGATAATAAATGTGCTAAATGTCTGGTGTGTAATCAGCCCTCCGTTAGACAATCACCCCCATTCTCTTATCCAATGCTCAAATAAGGAAAATATTCTTTCCAATATATAATGCAGATTTAAGACTCAAAGTTTAAAATCTAAGAAAATGAAATTTCACCTTTCTATGGCACAAACATGTAATAGGGAGATAAAGCCTAGAATTCTAGGTCCTAAAAAAAGTTTTGTTGGACTATAAGCTGAGTATAAAGATGGCTGCCAAAAAAGGTAATGGACTTAGGGCCACATTACTAATAAACTAATGAACTCTGTAATTACTAATAGACTTTAAATATGCTTAGCTTAAACATAAGACCAAAGACTATAAAACTACTAGAAGAAAACCCAGAGGAAATGCTCCAGAACATTGGTCTAGGCAAAGATTTAATGGCTAACATCTTTAAAACCACAGGAGACAAAAAGAAAAATAGGCAAATATTAAGCTAAAAAGTTTCTGCACAGCAGAGGAAATGACAGAGTGAAGAAAGCCTGTTGAATGGAAGAAAACATTTACAAATTTCATCAGACAAGGGAATAATATCCACAATATATGAGGAACTCAACTCAAGAATCTCCTTAATAATTGGGCAAAGGGTCTGAATAGGCATTTCTCCAAAGAAGACACACAAATGGCCAGCACATGCACAAAAAACATGTTCAAAATCACTAATCATCACGGAAATGCAAATCAAAACCACATTAAGTTATCATCTCACCCCAGTTGGAACAGCTAGTATCAAAAAGATGAGAAATAACAAATGCCAATAAGGATGTGGAGAACAGGGAACTCTTATGTGCAGCTGGTGTGACTATAAATTAGTATAATCATTATGGAAACAGCAGGGATATTTCTCAAAAACTAAAAGCTATCATGTGATCTAGGAATCCTACTACTGGGTATTTATTCAAAGGAAAGAAAACCAGTGGAAAAAATATCTGCACCCCCTGTCTATTGTAGCATTATTCACAATCACCAAGATAAGGAATCAACCAAAGTGTCCATCAATGGATCAATGGATAAAGAAAATGAGGTAGGTATACTCAGTGATTACTTCAGCCTCAAAAAAGAATGAAATCCTGTCATTTGCAGCAACATGGATGAAATAAGAGGTCATTATGTTGAGTGAAATAAACCAGGCACAGAAAGACAAATATCACATTTTTACTCACATGTGGGAGCTCAAAAATAGATCTCATGGGGGGCAGCACTTATGGCTCAGTGAGTAGGGTGCCCGCCCCCATATACCTAGGGTGGCGGGTTCCAACTTGGCCCCAGCCAAATTGAAAAAAAAAAAAAAATTGATCTCATGGAGGGAGAGAGTAGAATGATTGTTACCAGACTGGGAAGGGGTTGTGCATGATAGAAAAGGATGAAGAAAGGTTAGTTAATGGGGTCAAACATTCAGTTAAATAAAAAGAATAAGTTCTAGTATTCAATAGCACAGTACAATGACCATAGTTTATAATATATCATCTATTTCAAAACAACTAGATTTGAAATTTTCCCAACACAAAGAAATGATAAATGTTTAAGGTTATGGATATCCTAAATACCTTGATTTGATCATCACACTTTGTATGCATGTATCAAAATAGCACATGTACCCCATAAGTATGCACAAATATGACATATCAATAAAAAATATAAAAAAGTTTTTAAAAGACTCAAAATTTAGGTAATGTGGGTAAGATCACAGCTAAAAATAAATGAGACTTTCAAATCCAAATATCTAGAATCCTAATGATACTTATGAAAAATATTAATCAAGCAGAAGATTATACATAAAGAAATACCAATAGGGAGAAATACACAGACATTTGTCCTGACACATTCAATTTGATACATACATCAGGGGTATGGGGGGAATGCACATGGGAAAATGAGGGAGGGGTTTACCTATATGTACTATATTATATATATATATTATAATGTATTTATATAGATAGAATTATAGATCGATTTTAATCTTATAGGTATTTGTTAGAAAAAATTTAAGGTACTCCAGATTCCACAGATAAGTCTGGACAATGCATGTCATTTTTAGATCCCTCATAGCACACACATCATTTTATATGAACTGAGTGTTATATAATGAGTCTTTTAAATAAAATATTCTAGAAACTATTCTAAGAGTATTTCCCTTCAAAAAACTCATCTTTGGAAGCAATGTATTTGTTTTACAATAATTCTGTGTACATTTTAAATTTCTTAAAATAATAGAATACAATCTTATTATAATATCTTGTTTAAAATGAAATTTCATTTTTATTATATCAAAATTACTTAGATTTATTCCACTTTTAAAATTAAATTTGAATAATTTAAAACAAAGGGGGAAGTTTGATAGAGGGAGGGCAAAAGGCAAGACCACACTATGGAGCGTATTGCAAGGGTACAAGTCAAATCTGTCAAGTGTAAAACATAAATGTCTTAACACAATAATCAAGTAAATGAGACAAAAGCTATGTTGATTGGTTTGATGTAACCACGTCAGATTGTATTTAAAAACAACACATTGTACCCCACATATGCATAAATGTATTCATGATCTATGTGTATATGACTTAATTTTTAAAAAAAGAAAAAGAAAACAAAGGATAAATATTTTTTTTGAAATGAACCATCATTTTTGCAGGCAATTTTAAGGCAGAAGTTTGAAAATCCTTGGAATAACTTACCCAAGACTGGAATAAATGTAGAATTTCCAACCTATTACTTTCAAGTACAACAGTTATTCAAATAAGTATTTTAGCATACTTTTAAAAAATCAAATGTTATTTTAGTTAAACTCATAGAAGGGCCAGAAAAGATTCACTGAAATACAAGGAGAATTAAAAATAAGATAAATAAATGCCAAAAAAAGTTCCAAGTGAGTATATAAGAAACTTTCTTAAATTTATTTTTTATTAAATCCTAGCTGTGTACATTAATACTATCAAGGGGTACAGTGTGTTGTTTCTATATACAATTTGAAATACTTTCATCCTACTGGTTAACATCACCTTCACGTCATTTTCTTCGTTACTGTGTTAAGACATTTATATTCTACATTTAGAAAGTTTCACATGTACCCTTTTAGGATAAACCATAGGCGTGATCCCACCAATCACCCTCCTTCCCCCCACCCTTCCCCCATGAAACTTTTATAGGAAAAAAAAGTCCTTACATGATGTGTGTGATAAACAATCAAAAAAGTCATTTTGTGATTTAAGGTCACATATTGATGGAAGGGAAGAATGAATTGCAAGGGGAATCTTAGACATTATAATGTTATAGTCTAATGCTTAGTTAATTTGGAATGAGAACAACATACGCTGAAGTCTAGGTCTCAATAATAAAATTTTTATTTGCACATGTCATTCAAGGATGAAGAAAATTATAGGAGTCACACAGTGCCACGAAGTAGTGATTTATGTAAACATACAATCCAATTTGATTGAATCCTTAGAATCTTTTTCTTAGTATTTCCACACTCTGTATGACCTTTAAATATCAATTTATAAGCCATACTTTTTACTAAATTTATAGGTTGTAAGTAGTATATAACTATATTTAACTTCTGTGCTATTGTTTGGTGTTCATTTAAATTAAATAATTAGAAAACAAAAATTACAATAAATTTAGAAGAGTAAGATAACTATTTGGGATAAAAAGTAGTAAATATCAACATAAAACTTCTAAAGTCATTATTCATGTTCTTAATTCTCATTCAATTTGATTTTATACAAAATTTATAAGATAGAAAATTAAATTGCACTAAACGCTGATTTGAACATAGTTTCTAAAACTATAAACACTACATCTTTCAAATAGCATAAAATTTCTATATGATAAAATGTAATCAGGAAGAAGTACCCAACATTGATTTTTATGGTATTTAACAGGTAAGCATATTCAGAAAACTAGAATTCAGCATTGGGTCTCTCAGACACAAGCCTAACATGGGAATCCAATTTATCTACTTGTCTCAGTGTTTTTCACTTTAAGGGACTGAAAATATATCACTAATATTTTTAGACATTTTAAAGATATAATTGATACACTTTAAGATGTACATATTTTCAGGTTTTGGTTTTGTATATTTCCAGTCCTTGGCTATTACAAAGAAAGCTGCTGTGAATGTCAAGAGCATCAGTCTTTACATGAACATAGGCATTTATTTCTCCTGAGGAAATACCTAGGATTGAAATGGCTGGGTCATATGGTAAGTGTATGTTTAACTTTTCTATTGCAACTTTTTACAAACTTTTTATTTTGACCTTTAGACTTACAGAAGAGTTTCAGAGATGGTATAGTTTCTTTATATCTCTCCTCCAATTTCCATAATGTTAACCTGGAATATAACCTGGTTACACAGAATTTTATGTAACTTGGGTATAATGATCAAGATCATGAAATTAACATTGGCATAACTCATTTGAATTTCACCACATTATTCGTTAATAACTTTTACTGTTTCAAGAGTTTATTGAGAATCCCATATTATGTTTAGTTGTCATTTCTCCTTAGACTCTTTGGGTGTAAAATAGGTCTGTCTTTCTGTTCATGACTTTGACACTTTGGAGAATGATGATGATCAGTTCTTTTGTAGAATGTCCTTCAATTTACAATGTCCTTCAAACTTAAAGTTTTTCTCATGATTGGAATATATCATGCATGCTTAGCAATATTACCACAAAAATCATGTTGTGTACCTTTAAGAAAATAAACTGCAAATCTGTTTCCAAAGTGTTTGTATCACTTTCCATTCCCATCAGCAGAGATATGATCAGTCTCCTCTATTTTAGCCATTCTAGTGGTTACCTAATCGTATCTCTAGTGTGTTATTTGCCATCTAAATTTGGTACAGTATTGCTTAAATCTATCTTTTTTAATTTAATAATTTGTTCCCTTCTTGTTAAGTTGTAAGAGTTCTTCATATATTTTAGACCCAAGTCCTTTGTTGGATCTATGTTTTACTATATAGTTTGTCCCAATCTCTAGCCTCCCTGTCCATTTTCATAACGATGCCTTGCAAATTGCAAAAGCTTTTCTTAAACTCCGATTTACTGATTTATTCTTTTAATTTGTGCTTCATTTTTAAGGAATCTGTACCAAACCCAAGATCTCCTATGTTTTCTTCTTGCATTTTGTAGTTTGACTTCATAAATCGGGTTCTTTGATTCAGTTTGAGTTAATTTCAATATCTTAACAAAAATTTAAGGATTGAAGTTCACGTTTTTCACACATGACAATCTAACTGTACTGCCACTATTTGTTAAAATATATTTCTGTTTAGATCAGGATAAAACCATGTACTAAAAAAGAGCAGATAGTATCTGTTTACACATCCCTATTTCATAAAGGCAAATTTCTACAAGTTTAATGCTGATGTAAAATAGTACACACATTTTTAAAGCCCTTGGTAAATATACACGTTATCTTCCCAAAGCTTATTTTACTTTACTTTCCAATCAATATTTTATTAACATAATTCTGTTCATAAATTTAATAAGCATAAAAATCAATTTTAATTTTCATTTAAATTTTCATTTGTTAAATTACCAACATGGTCAGCACTTTTTTCATTTATATAAGTAAGTTTGTATTCTGTATGTTATAAATTATTTTCTTCAAGACTCACAGTTTTTCTACCATAAGAAAATTTTTAATATATTCAGAACATTATCCCCTATGCTTATTATATGTGCTGCAAATTCTTTTTTATCTCAGTTTGTCTCTCATAGTATATAAGGTGGTGTTATACAGAATCCTTAATATTACATACTTAAACCTTTCACGCCACTTTTTTGGTTTTGCCTTTGCATGCATAATAAAACTATAAGTTAAAGAAACATGAAAGCACTTAAAAGATGACAGGGAACACTCTTAACACAGTAAGTCAAAAAAGAAAATCACATAAAGGATATGTATATCCAAAATGAAATCTGTTGTAAGGACCAAGAGAAAAAAGGACTGCAATCCAAAGCGTTAATGACTGTTGCTTGTAACAGATCATTTTCGCTGTCTTGCTTGTGTGTTTCCCACATTTTCTATTTCAATTTTTGTCACTTTATTATAAGTAATTATTAGAAAGGCAAAACCCTCTTCCCCAGATTTAGTGGTAATTGTTTATATGTTAATAAAAGTTCCATCAATACTACCAACATTATAGCTCTCCAACAATTATGCTATTAACTTAGATAAATAAACTTCCCAAGTTTGCTGACATTCTATTAGGGCAACTGCACATTCATGTCCAACTGTGAACATTAGAAATTAGCATTTGTTTCTCACATTACTTCAACCATGTTCACGTAGTGCCTAAAACACTCCAGATCTAATTCAATTCTATCCGCATTGTGGGCATATTAGCAACCTTGAGTCCATTTGAACTGTAATGTTTTAAGTCAATTAAGCATGCATGAGATCTAGAATAAGAGAAAAATATACAATCTAGCCAGGCTGCTGCTGTTTTATACTATTGGAATCATGCTGCTCTCTCCTGGGTGATTATTATCTCATTAACTTTTAAACCAGTTTGAAGATAATTTACTCAAAATTTAGGCTTAATTAATATTATGTAGGGTCACCACAACATTGGGGGCCAGTCTTATTTAAATTTTAACTTTTAGAACTCTACCATAATAACTGGGGAATCATGTATTCTGTAAGAAAAGAATTTTACCCCATGATACCATTATAATTATGATGATATGAATGAACCTAAATTCTTTATGGCATTCATTGTAAGCCATCACTTCACTCGACAGGACGGCGCAACTTTTCTTTAATTAAACAATGTGCTAGTTAATAGGAAGAAAGGTAGTTTTTATTATATTTCTAGGATGGCTGATAAACAATCCTGATCCAATTTAGGGCCCAGGATTAGGAATATA
>NW_003852443.1:3002969-3004271 GCF_000181295.1 Otolemur garnettii
CTTTTACTTTAGTCCCAGCCCCTATGATTGCAATTTAATTGGTCTAAATATTTGTCTCTTTTTAAAAAGCAATCCAAGTGATTCTAATATGTAGCCAAGACTGAGCAATATTTCTCTAAATGTAGCTAAGAATTAGTAGTCTGTCCAAGGCATGATACCTAAGGATAGAGAGCTGGAATAATTTCCTGGTGACAAAAGTAATTTTAGGAAAGTCATTTTAGTAATTTTTAGTAATTTAGTAAAAAGTAATTTTAGTAATTTTTTAGAAAATCGAGCATCTCAGGCTTGTGCAATTGCCACAGACCAAAAGCAAAACAAAGGAAACAAATTTTTATCGTGAAAAAATGAATATCACAAGTTTCATCTTTGATGAAGCAAAGTATGATGTCAGAAACATGAGACTTTCTGCTGACAGGGAATCATCTATAATTACAGAATAGGTAAAATGCACCTCCCCGGGATCTAGAGGAAGTTTATTTATTCAGACATTAAATTACAGTTTCCTTCTCTTCTGTGCTAGGAAGCAAAACTAAACACACCCAGCAAGCTAAGAAAGGGAGGGGAGAGAGAAAGAAACTGACCGTTTCTACCCAAGGCAAAAGTGTCAACCAAGATGAAATTGGAGTCACTGGTGTACCTATCTCAGCTGTGACAGTTTTCCCCATCATGGTTTGCTGCCCTTCAGGGTAAAATGTATGACTCCATTGCTATCAGATTTACTCTAAGACCTTGCCTTCACTGGTCTAAAACTAGATTTTACTACTGAAACACACATCAAATTTTGTGAACTACATCTTATGTAATTGAAAACAATCATAAAATTCAGTAGAGGAAATTACACTTTATAAATTTTATTTCTAAAGTTGATAATTGCATTAAATATTACTGAAGTTAAAATATACTATATTCTTTTCTTGTCTTTAGATTCATATACCTCATGTGCTATCAAAAAGCTCAGGACAACATTATTTGAAAAAGCAGTGCCTTTGTTATCTCCTGTCCTCAATCATTATTATAAAAGTGTTTCTAATAGTTTATAATCCTATGATTTAAATGGGGGCTTTATTTATCCATGATGTCCATCATACACCAATAACAGTACTCTAAGTTTTACAAATGTCAACTTATTTTCACTTACTTAGTCAACAAATAACTTTCATTACAAACCGAGGTGTCATTACAAACCGAGGTGTCAGGGACTGCACCAGGGATATAAGCAAACAGTACAGTTTTATAAAGTAAATAGAGGAGCAAATGGAAGGCTTGAACACCACTCAGTCAGTGCTAGAATCAGATAAAGCC
>NW_003852443.1:3004732-3012362 GCF_000181295.1 Otolemur garnettii
AGTTACTAAGTTACTAAATTACTTTAGTTTTAGTTACTAAGTTTTTAGTACTAATACCATTTCTAGTACTAGTTACTAAGTTTTTAGTACTAGTACTAAGTACTGAGATACTAAGATTTTAGTACTAGTACTAAAGTTATGAAGTACTAGTACTAATAACTACTAACTAGCACTTAGTTTAGTGCTAGTACTAGTACTTAGTAACTACTAGTACTTAACTAAGTCACTGGTACTAGTTAGTGCTGGTAACTAGTACTTAGTTACTAACAGTTACTTTAGTACTAGTATTGGTACTTGATTACTAATCACTAGTGCTGGTAACTAGTACTTAGTCACTAGTTACCTGTTACTAGTAACTAGTACCTGGTTACTTTAGTACTGGTGCTTAGTTACTAGCACTAGTTACTTCAGTACTGGTAACTAGTACTTAGTTACCAGCACTTTGTAACTTTAGTACTATTAGTACTTGGTTACTAATTACTAGCACTAGTAACTAGTGCTTAGTTACAAATTACCTGTTATTAGTAACTAGTGCTTGGCTCCTTTAGCACTAGTAATTAGTAACTACTAGTACTTAATAACTAAGTACCAGTACTAGTTACCAGTACTCAGTTACTAAGTACTAGTTACTTTAGTCCTAGTAACTATTACTTAGTTACTAGCTCTTCGTTGCTTTAGTACTAGCATTAGTATTTGGTCACTAATTACTAGTAACTAGTACTTAGTCACTAACTTACATAGTACTTTAGTTACTAGTTACTAAGTTTTTAGTACTAGTACTTAGTTACTAAGTTACTTTAGTTTTCAGTTACTAAGTTTTTAGTTACTAAGTTACTTTAATTAGTTTTAGTTACTAAGTTTTAACCGAGCCTTAATTAGTTTAATTTTAGTTACTAAGTTTTTAATTAAGCTTTAGTTACTACGTTACTATTTTTTTAATTTAGCTAAGTTACTAAGTTTTTAAGCTTGTAATTTTAGTTACTAATTAGTTGCTTACGAATTTTAATTAGTAAGACTAGAGCATGCATTGTTTAGGAGGACTGAAACAAATTAGGGATCTTATCTGGAAGAATCCAGGCATTAGTCTTAGTGCAGGAGGGAAACATTGGACGATGCAGAGGTGAACAGCTGACGGTGGGGTGGAGAATGAACTGGAGGAGCACAAAAATAAGTTACATAGATTAGCTGTAAAGCTATAGTTTTCATGTAGGTGAAATATTATAATAAGGGCTGGCATTAAAAAAGAGAAATTTTACTTAGAGGAATTTTCATCCCTTTTACAGATAAGGAAAGTGCAGCTTAAAATATCTGAGTAATTTACAAATACAACAGCTAATACATTCCAGGGTTGGGATTTGGTACTGGAATTATTTGATAGCAAAGTCACATCTCATAGAGAGGTATCTATGAGGGATTGGCTAGAAATGAGTAGTACTTATCTGACACCATAATTCATTTTCATTCACTCAAAATATTTCATAACCAATTATTGAACACTCACCATTCACAATTCTCCATGCCAAGAATTTAGAGAAATAAAAATGAGTGAGAGCTTTGCTCTCAAGTGCTCAGTAAATAATTCCAGTTTTTTGCCATAGGGACTTCCTCATAGGTGCCTAATTGTGAGTTACTTAATGCTTTCATAAGAAAACAGATGCTTCCAGTTTAGCATGTAACAAAGATTTTACTTAGGTGTCCTCATTGTGCATTTATTAAAGCAGTATTCTGCACATCTTTGTTCCAGGTGTTCACCATGCTAAATAGGCATGTCCCATATGTTCTTTGCAGTTATTGCAGATTGAACAAAACCTAAAACAAAGGGAAAGGCACTAGGAGCTCTGAAGGCTTTATAACAATCCACTCACAAGACAACTAACCCGCTCCTGGGACAACAGCATTATCACAGTGTGTGAGAGGGAGGTCATAATGACCCCTTCACCTCTTACTAGGCTCCACCTTTCAACACTGTTATATTGGGGATTAAGTTTCCAACATATGATATTGGATATTGGATACATTAAGTACAGTTAAATAATGTATAGATAGAATGGCTAGTGTTTGGGGATAAAGTTTAAAGAAGTTATATTTTGAAATATAAACTAATATAATAATAGAGCATGTCAGAGTACAAAGTTCATAAATTCTTCATTAATACGTAAGTACAATATAATGAGAGGATACAGTACCTGCCCAAAGTTTTTAATACATGTTCTTTTCTGTGAAAACATACTTCTGAGCATTTTTATAATTTCTGCATAGTTTTTCTGCCATTATACCGCCTCCCTTTCATTTTTGAATAATCAGAGCCTCTACTTTCTCTCTCTCTTTTTTTTAAGAGCATCTATTTTTAATACAACCCAACCATCCCACCTTGTATTTCCCATTTTCCTAAAAATATGTCTGCAAGACTGACTTAAAGGGTTTCATAAAATGATCATTTCTTCTCTCAGAGAGGTAATTATGTGTTGAATTGTATCACCTCCAAAAAACTATACATTGAGATTTTGGAAATAGAGCCATTGCACAAGCTATTAGTTAAATTAAGATGAGGTCTTTGATGTGGGTCCCAATCTGGTGTGATTTGTGTCCTTAGATAATAGAAAAGGAAATTTGGATATGAACACAGGAAGAACCCCACATGATGAGAAGGGTAGAGATTGGGGTTATACTTCCACAAGGCTAGGAATGAAAGAGATGGCCAAAAAGCCACCAGAAGCTAGAAGATATAAAACAGATTTCCCTCCCAGCCTCAAAAGGAATCAACACTGCTGACACCTGCATCTCACACTTCCAGCTTCCAGAACCATGAAACCATAAACCTGTTTATCAAGCCATTCAGGTTGTGATAGTTTGTTACTGTAGGCCTAGAAAAACACAGCAGCAGCTCTTGTGCATAAAGTGCCAGCCATTCAGTTTGCACTTCATTTTACTTGCTGACTATCCTAGATAGTAAATCTCAGATTACTTTAACTATTTGCTATGGTTTAGATGTGTCCCCCGTAAATTCATATCTTAGAAACTTAATCCCCAATGAAACAGCATTGGGAGATAGAGCCTAATAAGAGGTGATTGGATCACTACGGCTCCCCCCTCATTAACAAGATAACGCTGTTACCACAGGTGTGGGTTGGTTATCTTGTGAGTGGATTGTTACAAAGCCACCCCAGCTCCTATGCCTTTCCCTTTGTCCCAGGCTCTGTCCCTTCTGCCATGTTAGGATTCAGCACGAAGGCCCTTTCCAAATGTCAGAGCCATGCTCTTGGCCTTCTCAGCCTCCAGACCAAAGATCCACGTAAAGCACTTTTCTTTATAAATTGCAAACTCTATAATATTCTGTTAATAGTGACACAAAATGAACTAAAACACTACTCCATTTAATAATATTAATAGGATACATATGAAAACCAAAAGTAAAAGTCAGTACTTATCAAAGACTATTTCACAGAATAGCAATTCTCAAAGATATCACAGAAATTAAGTGAACAAAACCCTTCGATGGTAAATCATTTAGAGAAGCATTGAGTTAAATAAAAGATTTATCTGTCACAGGATTTTTTTTAGAGCCCTTTACATGCTAAAAGGTATTGTGAATCTGCCAGAGAAGATTATCTCATAAGAATTAATACAACTAAATCGACATAATTATTTGGATGCAGTGATTTAAGCTGTGTTTAAATGGCACTATAATAATGGAAGATCATTATAATATTTTCAACAGACATCTCACACAATTACTTCATAACTAAGTGCACTGAAATTATGGGTAACTTTCACTTTTTGCTTCATTTCTGTATCTTTTGAAATTTTATAAATTTGTATTATTTTATAACCACAAAAACTTTAAAATGTTTTCAGGTTTGTGGAGTGACATTGTGTGGTCATGTCAGGGAATTTAGGCATCTATAACCCAAGTACAACATATTGTTACTTAATCACACTACTCTGCTGTCAAACACTGAATTTATCCCTACCATCTTACTGTACACTTGCTTGTACCCTTGAACTGACTTATTTTCATCCCTCCCCCTCCCCCAACTCACCTTGCTTAGTCTGTTATCTATCTTTCTACTTTCTACCTTGCTGTGACCAAGGTTTTCAGCTTCCACATATGAGAACAAGTGAGATTTGTCTTTTTTCTGCCTGGCTTGTTTTGTCTTAAGATTATGATTTCCCATTCCATATGTGTTGATGCAAATGACATGATTTTATTCTTTCTTAGGAATAGATATAATATACACCCACACACACGTTTTACTTATCCATCCACTGAGGAACATTACTTTGATTCCATATCTTCGCTATTTTGAGTAGTGCTGAAATAAACACGCAACTGCATGTCTTCCTTTGATGTACTGATTGCTGTTCTTTTGGATAAATACCCAGTAGTGGGAAAACCAGGTCAAATGGCAATCTGTTTTCAGTTTTGTAAGAAATCCTCATTCTGGGGTGCCACCTGTAGCTCAAGGAGTAGGGTGCCTGCCCATATACCAGAGATGATGGGTCCAGGTCCTGGCCAGAAAACTGCAAAAAAAAAAAAAAAATCTTCATTCTGTTTTCCATAGTGGTTGTATAAATTTACATTCCCACTAATTATGCATGAGTTCCCTTTTAACCACATCTTCACAAATAGGTTGCTTTTTCTTTTTATTAATAGCATTCTCACCGGGGTAAGATGATAGCTCCTTGTAGTTTTGAACTGCATTTCTCTGATGATTAGTGAAGTTTGGTATTTTTTAAATATACTCGTTGGCCATTTGTATGTCTTCCTTTGTGAAATGTCTATTCATGTCCTTTGCCCAATTTTTAATGAGATTTAGAGTTGGTTTTCTGTTGAACTGTTTCAGCTCCTTGTGTTAATATATTATGAATATTAGTCCCATCAGATGAACAGTTTGCAAGTATCAGCTCCCATTAAACAGGTGTTCTCTTTACTCTGTTGAGCATTATGCAGAAACTTTAGTTTAATTCACATTTGTCTGGTTTTTGTTGCCAATGATTTTGAGGTCTTAGTCATGAATTCTTTGTGTAGGCAGATGCAGGTTTTCTTCTAGTATTTTTGGATAAAACTTTGCATTTAAGTCTTTAATCAATTTTGTGTTGATTTTTGCATATGGTGAGATATAGAGGTCCAGTTTTATTCTTCTCAGGGTGGCTATTCAGTTTTCCTAGCACCATTTATTGAAGAGGATTCCCTTTCCCCAATATAAGTTTTATCAGCTTTGTTGAATATCAGTTGGCTATTAATATGTGCTTTATTTCTGCCTTCTCTATATTATTCCATTAAACTGTGTGTCTATTTTTATACTACCACCAGGCTATTTGGTTTCTATAGCCTTATGGTATATTTTGAAGTCAGGTAATGTGATGCCTCTAGCTTTGTTCCTTCTGTTAGAACAGCATGGTGGCTCGAAATAGTCACCAAAATAATTGGAAAAACAAGTAAGAATTTAGCAAGGAAAAGAAAGTTTATTAACATCTGTATGGCAGGCTCGGCCCCATCCTGGAGACTGCAGGCTCTGCAAGAAGACAGTTTTTAGATTTACGTACAATTTTGAAGAAAAAAATCAACTGCTCCTTGGAAAGTTCTTTTTTTTCTTTTTACTCGTTTTCTGATTGGTCCACCCAGATCTTGATCAACCCTAGCCCTAAAACAGCCCAGGTCAGCCTAACCGAATCTGTCTGCCCATATTAGAAGTCCCTTGGGACACTAATAAATTGTTCTTTTCAAAATAGCTGAACCACAGAATCTGAATCAAGGCCAGAATCTAAAACAGGCCAGAATAGCCTAACTCTCTCTACCCCACTTATGTCTTAACTAATTGGCTAACATTCCCCTCCCCACTCTGATTTGCACACCCCAGTTCTTTGGAAAATGGGCAGCTTATTACTCTGGCTGCTTCCTGCTGAAATTGGGTAGCATGACCCCTGGGCTCTGCAACAAACTCTCTGTCAGGGCAGTAGTAGATGACCATCCAACGGGCTGTGGTAGATGCGCTAAGTTGGAATTGGACATGGAGGTGGAGTTGATGTGCTCCTTAGTAGCTCACACACATGGATGTCTTCATGTGGATGGGTATCAGGCTGTTATAAAAGCTGGTATTCATTGATGACTGATATCTGCATATGGGTAGCCTCTATGCAAAAAGAAATAAATCTTGCTATGCAATTAAAAATGCAAGGACCAAACATAAAATTTAACTTGAGTGTAATGATTGGGGTTAAACAGGAAATAAGCCATAATACAAAAGGAATTTTAAAATATCCTAAGATGTCACTTAACCATGATGACTCAAGGCTTTATTCTTTATGATTTGAATTATCTTAATGTTCCTTTCAAGCATTTAATACCACCTGGCCAGTAGTGTTAATCCAAAACAGCAAGACTCTTTCAGGAATGCACTAGTGCCTCCCATTTCAGCTCTTAGGAAAAGTGCCCTCCATGTTGGAATACTACATCTGTGAAACCGTTTATAGAACACTGTTGGACTTTGACAGTATTGGCAAAGATTGCAGCATCATGACAGAAATATTAGGAACTGACCTCTCTAATAAAGGGATGCCAGCAAACCAGAAGAAACCTCTTCAACGTTCTACCGAAGGGCCTTCCAATCTGGACCATGGTCTCCCCAGTCCCAATTCCTTGGGGACACACTTAGAAGTATATAACTTTTTCCTTGTCTAATATGTCCAGGGCAGAAGGGTTTATAGCATAAGAATTGTTCTAAGAAAAAGCCATGATTGGAGATTTGACCCAAGGTTGCCATTTCTTCATTAGGCAGGAGGGCAGCATCTGGAAGGAGAGTAACTAGGTACAGACACTGTGCCAAAATTGGGGTATTATTGGATATAATGCAACCCACATAGACGAAATATCCAGTGCCTGTGAGATTAACAGCAGTTTATAGGTCTAGCATGTGGATAGAGTACATTTAAAAATAACTCCATAGGTGTTATTTTCTGTTTCCCTGAATATTCATTTGAACATAAAGGTGAGTAGAGGGATGACACACCATCATGTGTGTGATAAGGCCTCTGACAAAGAAGGTTTATGAATAACAGTTGGATAATATTCTATGGAGGAGTAGTTATATTAAATTGGTCTTTATCCTTCACTGTGTGTTAACTGGACATGTTAATAACCATCCCAGTAGTGTCTTAAACTTATGAAAGGGTTTTGGGTATATGAGCTATCAAATGGAGAAAAGGTATTCATTTTTATATACTTTAAGTACTTGAAATTTGCTTCCCCAGGTCAAAGTAACTGGTCATAATAGTCATAACTGTCTGAAGGGTCATCAGATTCCAGAAAAAGAACAGTAGAGTTAAAAAGTAAAGTATTATACATATAGATTAAGACAACCTAAAAATATGGATACCCCTTGGAGATGTTTGAAGCAGAGGCAGGGTCATCCCCCTACAGACCTGGCATGTCCAGTGCAGTAGGAAGGACCACTTTGATCTTTATATATAAGGCATCTATCTTTAACCTGCAATTGTTTTGGCTAGACTCATCCTGTGAGGTCAGGACAAATCTATGTGCCATGTTAAGTTTATATCCACGATAATGAGGATAGGAGAGCTACAGAAGATCTTCTACACTAGGTGGCAGAGCAAAGAAAGAGGAGTTCCT
>NW_003852443.1:3014566-3015777 GCF_000181295.1 Otolemur garnettii
GATATCTTCCAGTGTTTTTCCTATTCTTTCTTTGAGGACTTTTATCATTTCATGCCTTAAATTTAAGTCCATTATCCATCTTTAATCAATTTTGGTGAGTGGAGAAAGGTGCGGGTCCAGTTTCAATCTTTTACATGTGGATATCCAATTCTCCCAGCACCATTTATTGAATAGGGAGTCTTTCCCCCAGTGGACGTTCTTGTTAGGTTTATCAATGATTAGGTGGTTATAAGTTGCTGGGTTCATTTCCTGGTTTTCTGTTCGAATGGAGGTTACTATCTTTATAAGGTTGTATAAGAACCTGGGCACCTGGGGATAAAAAGGGGTTGAGTTTCTATTGTACTTAGTCTAGGAATTCCAAACTCAGAAATGGCTTGTTGGAATGTGTGAAGAGAAGCCGTATACTGATAGACTTTTAAAGACTCAGAGTTAATTAAGGAATCTGATCAGAAGAAGGGCTGCCCATACAAAGTTTTGAAGGTCTGAAAATTGATACCTGTGTTGGTGCTGTCCTGATTCTTAATAAGGCAACAGGTAAAACTGGTAGCCCAAACTGGGAAGTTTCCGGTGTCAATTTCCTAATAGTCTGTTTTAGGTATTATTTACCAGTTCTAACTCCACCTAAAGTCTTAGGTCTCTAAGAATAATTCAGAAAATAATTAATGCCTAAAGCCTTAGCACTGCCCTGTGTGATGGCAGAAGTAAATGATGGTCCATTATCACTTTGAAGGGATTTTGTAAGCTAAAGCAAGGAATAACCTCGGTTAGAAATTTCTTTATGACTTCTGAGGATTTTTTCTGTTTCTGCTTGGAAAAGCTTCCATCTATCCTCTAAACGTGTCTATGAATACAAGTACTTAAATCCCCTATAAGGAGGCATTCAGGTAAACTCAAGCTGTCAGTCCTCCCCAGGATATGTTCCCTGTGCCTGGACAGGTTGTACCAGAAAGGGCTGATCTCCCTTCTAGGAATTATTGGTCATACAAAGAGGACAAAATTAAGTTATTTGATCTAGTGTCTTACAAAACTGATGCCCCAGAAATGTTCTTTTGATTATTTGCAATAAGGGAGCTGTTTCTATATGAAGGGAGTCATATAAGCCTTAAAAACCTTCCACTATAGATTTCTAGGGAGAAATAAAAGATCTTTTGAATACCCACCTGAATGTTGTAATTGTAGTCCCTGTTCATCTGCCCAATCCTTTTTTAAGG
>NW_003852443.1:3016389-3018045 GCF_000181295.1 Otolemur garnettii
ATGATTGATTTTCTGGTGTAAATACTCTAACCATAGCTGATTTCAAACTCTCAATGTGACTTCTCTAAACAGAGTTGGAAAATATGCACACTTGCTCTTACTACCACCTCTCACTCTTTCTACATCAATAACTATGTGACAGTGGAAAAAAAATCATATGGCCAACAGTATGATTCTCTGCTGCAAATGACATGACCTTCTTCACAGCCTTAAATGTCTACAATGATTCCCCTGTTAATGCTTAAACTCCACGTGCAGAAGCTCCACATGGTGTCTTTGCCCACTGCAGTAAACTTTAATACCCTACTGTCCACTGAATTGCCCAAGTAGCAGGGCTGTGTACTTCTCACGTCATGCTTGATGAAAGCTTTTTTCTACTCAAGGCAACTCAAAATAGATAGCCTTCAATGTCATGTTCTCAGTGAATCAAAGTATAGCCAAAGCACAGACTAGGCTATACTCAGAATGCAAATATAAGACATTGTGCTTACATTTTGTGAAGAAGAGGTAGAAAATGCAATTTATCCTTTTCTTTTAAAGAGAAACCTCAGGATTATTCAGCATTACTCAGTCTTCTGTAACCCTAACAACTTTACTGACATAGCAAGAATTTGAATCTCTATAGGGCTTATGGCCTACCCATCAGAAAAAATGTACATCTTAGGAAGGCTTCCAACCTACTTGCCATTTCTTATGTATCTGGTTCAATTAATCCAAAGTTATCAATACAATAAACCAAAGTGTTGCTCTGCAAAAATACTCATACTGTCTAAGTCTCTTCAGAGTATGTTTTAACAGAACTATTCTTGTTCATGACTCATGAGTGAAAACTGCCTCGGGTCTTCTTCCTTGATAAGCACAGGATACAGAATGCATTAACTAGATCAGTGGCTACATACCATGTGCCCACAGCAGACGTACAACCACATCAGACACAACAGCTACCACTGCAACTACTATTCCTTGGTTGAGTTTTGGGGATTCACAGCCATTTCCAGGATCCATTTGATTTTTGCATGGGCAAGACTAGTGAATTAAAGGGGATATGATGGAGACCTCATCATTCTTCCAGTCTTTAAGCTAACTGTGCTGATCTCGGCCCATTTCTCTCCTTCCACTCACTTTCCTGCCTCTAGAATGACATGCTGTTTCTTGTTTCCTATCTTAGGTACATAGGTCAGTTTCAGAGACTTCAACTGGGCCATCTCTACTACAAAAGATTCTACCTCATAGGCTGCACATCTCTCTTCTTTCCTTAGAGATACCAAGTTTCATTTTTTGTCCCCACAGTTCTATTCAGGCCAGGCCCCCTGGACTATAATTTTTGTCTTCTCTACTTATAATAATTGCATCCAACATGCTTGAGATAGTGAAATGCTGCCATCATGCCTCTAAGGATTCTGTCATCCACATTGTGATCAAACAATTCATTCTAAAACAGCACTGTCTACCATCAGCCCAGGCCTACATATGTTGCCTACTCCTGCTGGAGTCCATCTCCAATCAGGTTGACTGGGTACAGACAGGAAGAAAGGGCAGGATTTCAAAAAGGCACCAAGAAACTTCTGAGAACAGTGGAAATACAAGTATCATTGCTGTAGTGGTACTGACACAGGTTCATGCAGGTGTCAAATTCACTGCATCTGTACACTTCAC
>NW_003852443.1:3018571-3023928 GCF_000181295.1 Otolemur garnettii
AGTATGCCCAAATAAGTCAGCTGTCTGATACAACATGCATTAGTTTTGCAAGATGTTTTCAATAGTGTAACTATTATATGCCTGATCTCTCAATGTCTGTCTAATTATACCGTACTAACAGCACAGAAAAAGGAAACTACTTTCATGATGGAAGCTTATTCACTTTAGGGACATTTAGGAGTCTTTTCTCCAACTCGATTATCTTTAATGTGCTTTATTGTTACCTAATCCACAACTAAAATTGCAATAGTGAGTATTGATTTATTTGTCTGTCAGAGTGAATGAATGGTGTTCATTCTTGGTTTTGTTTTGTTTTTCCTCTTCCAGATGTCAGGGCTGGGGCTGGAAGTTCCAACATTTTAATCACATGGTTAGTTCTCCTGGCAACCAGCACTCCTTTCCGGACTTTCCAAACATCATCTTATTTTCTTTTATTGTTAGGAAATTATTGAGGGTACAAAGAGCCAAGTTACACTACTTGCATTTGCTGGGTACAGTCCCTCTAATAATAGTGTTCCATCCCCCAAAGGTGTGTCACACACCATGGCCCTACACCCCCTCCTTCCTTCCCTCTCTCAACTACCCCGTTCTCCCTCCACCCATCATGTACTTAACAGAATAACTACCACCTCGTGTCAGAATTGAATACATTGGATTCTTGCTCCCCATTCTTGTGATGCTTTACTAAGAAGAATGTATTTCAACTCCATCCAAATTAATACAAATGATGTAAAGTCACCATCCTTTTAGTGGCTGAATAGTATTTGTAGCAGCCCCATATAGCCTATGACTAGGAGGAGTGAGAGTTATAAGTAACACCTATATAGCTCGAATGGAACACCTTGGTGCAAAGGGTGTGGGGAAGGATTTAGTTCTCTTAACAAGCAGGAGGGCTCACAAGATGAGAACATTAGTGAATTGACGGTCTCTACAAATATGAAAATTTAATATACTTCTATATTAATTAATAATTAAACCAGGAACTATTGGAACTGCCTAGAAAGCCCAGGTTTAGTCTGTAAATATTTGAAGATTGATAGACGACATAGTTAAAATTGTACATTGATATACTCATTTCATTCTTATGCTCCAGATAGGAGATGTTTCTCTTATCCAATAGCTCTTTGCAATATAAAGTATACATTAACAACAGTGAATAGTTATTGAGGTCTAATGGTGAGCTAAAAACTTAGCAATTGTGTACTAAGTGAATTACATGATTTTATTAAATCCCCACAACCCTATGAGGTAGACATAATTATTAGACAATTATTTTATAAATGCAGAAACTGAGACATGGGAAAAAATATTGAATATTTCAGCAACACAAATTTTGTTAATTTTAATTCATAATACAACTAACTATGGTTTAGACTTTAAGGAAGAGATATTTGCAATGTATATATTTAATAAGGAATTACTGTCTAAAATATATAAATATCTCCCTCCCACAAGGCTATCTTTAAGCAAATAGAAACGTGAGCAAAATATATCATAATAATAGTTAGAACGTGGAGAGGAAACAGAAACATGTAAAGAATGTCCAGCCTCACTAGTAATAAAGAAAATAGAAATTTAAAATATCAGATTCCATTGTATATCTATTAATTTGACAAAAATTTAACAATATGACAAAAGTCAGTGAAGGACAGAAACTTTCATACTTCTGTGGAAATGTAAATTTAAATTATCACTTTGAATGTCAATTGGCAAGACATAGTTGAGTTGAAACACGTGTATTCTATGACCCTAAAACTCTGCTCCAAGGTGTGAGCTCTACAAAAACCTTCAATACATGCATAAAATGAGATGTTACAAGAATGTTCATAGAGAATTCATTATTCATTTATTTAAATTTTTATTTTTAATTACCTGGGTACATAATAATGGCATGTATTTCCCTGTGTAGGGTACATGTGATGTTTTGATCCAGGCATACAATGAGCATCAACCAACTCAGAGTAACTGGGGTATCCATCACCTCAAGCATTGTCATTTCTTTGTTTCTTTAGAAACATTCCAATTCCATTCTTTTAGTTATTTTAATGTATATCTTGTTGTTGATTATAGTCAGTTTATTGTGCTATCAAATATTCTCATAGCTACCTAACATATTAGTGTACCCATTATTCATCCCCACATTATCCCCTACTCCTCACTATCTCTTCCCAGCCTCAGGTAAACCATTCTACTTTCTCCATGAGATCAATTGTTAACATTTAGTTCGCACATACGAGTGAAAACAAGCAAGATTTGTCTTTCCGAGCTCAGCTTATTTCGCATAACATGATGGTCTTCAATTCCATCTATGTTTTTCAAATGGTACAATTTTATTCTTTTTGTGGCTATTTGATATCCCATTGTGTATACAAACCACAATTTCTTTATCCATTCATCTGTTGATGGACACTTGGGTTGATTCCAAATCTTAGCTTTTGTGAATAGTGCTGCCATAAATGTGGAAGGCCCCAGGCCACAGTTGTCAGCCAGTGTCAGGTTAGCTAAAACTCAGGTTCCTACCGCTAGGGTAGAGAGAATTTCCCTCTGGCCAGGCTGGTCTAAATGCTCCCTTCACAGGCGCTGGAAGAATCTGCCCTCTGATGTGCTGCCCTGTGACTGGGTAGCCCTGAATTCCAATGCAAAGTCCCACCATCACTGTATTGTATTAGCAAGCTGGCATGGCCCTGCCAGAGGACAGGGAGGGGTGGCATAGGCAATGCAAGGCTGTCTGTTCTGCCTTCTTCAGTCCCTCTTTCCTTGGTACAATGTTAAAACCAGGTACTGTGATCGCTCACCTGATTTTTGTTCTTTTGAAGATGTTTTCCTGCATGGACAGTTGTTGAATTTAGTGTTTGTGTGGAGGGATGACCACTGAAAATTTCTACTTAACCACCTACCTCCATTCTCTTCTCCTCCATAGAATGTTTTTGAAATAGTAAAGCATCATCAATAGAAAATGAATATGCAAATTCTCCCTGCAATAGTCACCTGAACAGAAGCTTCTCTGAAGAAGAGAGGTGCATGGTATACAGACACATGAAAAAATGCTCGTCTTCTTTAATCATTAGAGAAACGCAAATCAAAACCACTTTGAGATATCATCTAACTCCAGTCAGAGTAGTCCACATAACAAAATCCCAAAACTACAGATGTTGGCATGGATGTGGATAAAAGGGAACACTTCTGCACTGCTGGTGGGAATGCAAGCTAGTTCCTTTTGGAAAGAAGTTTGGAGAATACTCAGGGATCTAAAAATGGACCTGCCATTAGATCCTGCAATTCCTCTACTAGGAGTATATCCAAAAGACCAAGAAGCACTTTGCAAAAAACATATTTGCACCAGATTGTTCATTGTAGCTCAATTAGTAATAGCCAAGTCATGGAAGAAGCCCAAGTGCCCATTGACCCATGAATGGATTAATAAATTGTGGTATATGTATACCATAGAATACTATGCAGCCTTAAAAAAGATGAAGCCTTTACCTCTTTCATGTTTACATGGAGGGATCTGGAACATATTCTCCTGAATAAAATGTCTCAAGAATGGAGGAAAAAGTATCCAATGTACTCAGTACTTCTATGAAACCTACTTATATTTACTCACACTTTCTTATGAAAGATAGAACACAGCTATAGCCCAGGATGAAGAAGGTAAATGGAGTGGGAAAGGAGGAGGGGGGGTTAGAGAGGGAGGGTAAAAGGCGGGACCACACCTTGGAGCATGACAAGAGTACAAGTCAAATCTGTGAAGTGTAGAACATAGATGTTTTGGCACAATAATCAAGTAACTGAGGTGAAAGCTATGATAATTTGTTTGATGTAATTTAAAGCATAAGATTGTATAAAAAAGAATCAGCACATTGTACCCCACATATGCATGAATATATTCATGATCTATGTATACTTAATAAAAATTTTTTAAAAAGGGAAAATATAGAAAATGAATATAAGTTGAGGAACTCTTACACAATGAAATTTAAAACACTGAAGATGAACTAGAGTCTTATAAATTTGGGTGCAAATGCATATTGCCAGGCATGGTGGCAGGAGCCTGTAGTCTCAGATACTTGAGAGGCTAAGATGGATGAACCACTTGAGCACCAGAATTTGAGGCAACATAGTGAAACACTACCTCTAAAAAAAAGAAAAAAGTACACATACTGTACACCATTTGGATACAAATTTGACACATTTTATCACTCCCTCCCAGGTCTAATACTTAACACCTTTGGCTTTCTGAACACCACAATCTCCTAGATGTCATCCTCCATTACTGGTAATGTTTTCCTCTTCTGTTTCTACCTTATTTCAGCATCTGGTAGTGTTGGAAGGTCACAAGATTCTAACCTGAGATATTTTCTCCTTTCAATTTCCACTGTCTCTTCTTCATCATGACTCTTTTCATGGTGTTAAACAATATCCATGCACTGACGACTCCTAGACAATCCTAAGCCTCTTCTCTGTATTCTAGATCTGTGTATACAACTCTCAATTGTCTCATTTATTTGAATGTTTCACTGGAAATATTGAAATTTAACATGTTCAAAACATTTCCTTAGCTTCCCTCCCAAACTGGCCCTGTCTTTTATTTTCTCCAATGCAGTTAATACCAACTCTATCCTTCCTTTAGGTCCTACTTGAAGAAATTGGACAAGTTGTATTATATTTCCTGAATCTATTGGTGTTCCTTTAACCTGTGTCTATAACCTCTGCATTTCCAGTCAACTTGAAGTTAACACTAAGAACTTAGTAAAATTCAAGTGATGGTAAAACTGACCTCTGAGTTAAGATCATGACAACTCCACCCCTCCATAGTCCACCTGCAGAAAGTGAGCTTGCTGGTGTAACTTTGATATTGTATTAGTTCTTTCTTGCTCCTACAACAAAGTACCATAAACTTAGTGGTTTAAAATGACACAAATACATTATCTTATAGTTCTGGAGGCCAGAAGTCAAAAATGAATCAGTAGGGCTAATAGTCTAGGGAAGAAGCCCTTCCTTGCCCTTTCCAGCATATATAAGTTGCCCATCTCCCTTGGCTTAAGAGCTGGAACAAACCAGTTGTTCTTACTCTTACTTACTCTTACTCTTATCTCTTACTCTGACCCACTAGCATTTTTCTTCTTTTTTTTACTACAGAGTCTCACTTTGTTGCCCTGGATAGAGGGCAGTGGCAAGATCATGCAGTCATGATCATCTTCACTGCAATGTCAAACTCCTAAGCTCACGTGATCCTCTCGCATCAGCCTCCCGAGTTGCTGTGACAATGTGCACCACTGCAACCAGCTAATTTTTTCTATTTGTAGTGGAGACAGAGTCTTGCTCCTGCTCAAACTGGTCTAAAACTCCTGATCTCC
>NW_003852443.1:3025430-3026506 GCF_000181295.1 Otolemur garnettii
TTAAAAAGGATTAAAAGTTACAGACTGAAAGAACATCTTTCGAAGCCATGTATCCATCAAAGAACTTATGTCTAGAGTATATAAAGAACTTTCAAAATTCAGCAGTAAAAGGAAAAAAATCAGTTCAAAAATGGGCAAAAGCCATAAAGAGGTATTTTACTGAAGAGGACATATTGATGCTGAATAAGTACATGGAAAGGTATTCAACATCTTTAACCATTCGTGAGATACCCAACAGAATGGCTAAATATTAAAAAAAAATTTTTAAAAAGGATTACTATCCAATGCTGGAAAGAATGTGAGAAACTAAATCAATCATGCATTATTAATGGGAATGAAAAAAGGTGTAGTCATTCTGGAAAAGAGAATAGCAGTTTCTTACAAAACTAAATATATACTATCATATAACTATCAGTAGTTATAATACATCCCTGACATTTACATCAGAGAAATAAGAATATAGGTTCCCACAAAAACTTATATATGAATGTTTATTTCAGCTTTATTTTTGATATCCAAAAATAGAAACAATGCAGATGTCCTTAAACAGGTGGATGGTTAAATAATCTGTGCAGCATTTGTACTTTGAAATAATACTCAGTTATGAAAAGGAAAAAAAAAAAAAAGAAAAGGAAAACACTGTTAATAGCCTGTAACAGCTTGGATGAATCTTAAGGGAATCATGCTAAGTTTCAGAAAATCTATTTCAAAAGTTATCTATTATGTATTACAATTCTACTTTTATAACATTATTGAAAGGACAAAAATTATAGAGATGGAGGAGAGATGCGTAGACACCAGATAAGGAAGGAAAGTTGCTGTGACTATAAAGGAAGAGCACAATCAACCCCTGTGTGTTCTAGACCTTGACTGTGGCAAGAATATATATATATGAATAAATATATATGAATGTACAATATATACAGGATATAATCACAAGAATATAAACACATACAAACACAAGTGCTTATAAAGCTGGTGAAATGTGAACAAAGTCAATAGATAGTATCAATACCAATTTCCTTCTTGTAACATTGTATCATAGTTAAGTAAAAGATTACCACTGGGAGGAACTG
>NW_003852443.1:3027419-3029143 GCF_000181295.1 Otolemur garnettii
TGTATGTTGAGATGGATTAGCCTCAACTACAGCTTGCAGCTCATTAATATCCAGCCACCTTGGTCTCTGGTTGCTCTGGGCTCATTTTCAAGATTAAAATCACTAGAATGGAACTTCTCAAACCATGGACATACTGTGACTTCATTAACTACATCCATCCCAAACACTTCTCTGATATTTCGAGCTATCTACACCGCATCGGTTCCACAATGGAAATTGTATTCAAAAATAGCCCAATATTTTTACTTATTCAAGGTCTCACAAAAATTGCTCTAAAAAAATTTAGAAGATAGTCAAAAGCTAAAATGTGTGTTTGAAAGAATGAGGATGTATCTTCACAATAAAAATAAAACAAGAAGTGTCACATTGAAATGTCAGAGATATCAACTATCAAACTTACTGCTTACAGGAAATCAGACATTTCATACTTAATAAGCTAGTAGTTCCTTTTGTCCTTAAAACTCACTCCCCTAAGTATGTACAGTCAAGAGAATCTGTATGCTAAAGCTTAAAATAAATCTTTTCTATGTATGCTGATATTACCAATGCAGTGTTTAATTAAATTTATTTATTTCCATTTGCTTTAAAATATTAGGGATTTCTTATTAACCTGAGTCAAGTTTCCTTAATAGATAGATACATAAGCATTACATGATTCAAGAGTTTCCATAATGTGAAGAGACAACCTGGGGAACTCTTTCTCCCCTTATTGTTTCCTCAATTACTTTCTCTCTCAACTCTTCTATAGGTAAAAGATTTAGTTTATGTCGCACTTATCCTTCCAGAGTTTATATGAATTAGTAATTACCTTATCTTCCTAAAAAACAAACATACAAAAGAAATCCACATACAATATATCCTATTCTGCATATTACATGTTAGCCCCCAGTATATTTTGGAATAACAAAGTATCTTCTCTTTATCATAACAGATAGAGAACATAATTATTCTTTCTTTAATCGTATTATGTTCCACTACATGGATGTACAATAGTTTACTCAATCAGTTATGTTTTGCTGAATGCTCAGCTATTAAATAATGCCACAATGAATAACCTGGTATACGTGAAATTTCTTCTTTATTCAAGTACATCCAAGTATACATTTTTAGAAGTAGGATTGTCAGGTTTAAGGATGAAAGCATTTGTAATGTTATTGGACATTGCCAAAATTTCACCAGTATTGTACCATTTTTGCACTTCTTCCAGAAATCACAAGTGCTCCCCTAATAGAATTATTTTCAAATTTTGGCATTTTCTCCAATTTGACAGTTAAGAAATGTTTCATTACTATCATTGATTTCTATTTATTTTGAGGGAGGTCGGGGCTTTTCAAATGCTTAACAGCTATTTGTAAATTTTTTTCGATTGGTCATTGTATATTCTTTGGCCATTATCTCCCATTAGGTTGCTATTCTTTCCCTTCTCAATTGCCAAGTTTCAAATATTTATCTATGAATGTACACATATACGTGACATATAATTTTATATTATACATTTAAAATATATATGATTTCTTATATACTATACATTTGTAATTATGTTATAAACATGAATTATCATATAATTTATATGAAATTATGTATAATTATGTAAATGTGTGTCCATATAAATTATATAAACTATATAGATAACATATAAATTATATATTATGTATCATATATGTATTTGAAACTACTAAAATGAGAGTTTATATATATAATGACATATACAGTAGAACCTCGAT
>NW_003852443.1:3030409-3031487 GCF_000181295.1 Otolemur garnettii
CCACCTTGGGTGTATGTGGCTGGTGCCTTAGCCACTTGAGCAACAGGTGCGGAGCCAAATTTTCATTTTTTAAGCTAGGTTGTATATTCATTGGTGTTTATTATGTTATTCTTTTTAGATTTTTACAAGGATAAAAAATTTCATGATAGAGAAAAAAAACTGAAGCTTCTTGTGGTCCATAAAGCTTTTCCCAGGAACTATGAAAATAAAGTAGACATATGTGTATTTTCAATGAACCTCATGTGCATAAATGTTGCCATTTATATTATATATAAAAATATATATTGTGTATATATTTCATGTTATTTATATGACCTATAAGAAGAGCTCTCAAAGTAAATCACACATGTCCTCATAGCTCTAAGTTCTACTAGCAGGGCCATTTTTATAAGCATTTAGAAAGACTCTCTGTCCCAATAGTGGACCACAGCCACACCTTTTGGTTATATATTATCTTTGGTAGCTTTTGTACTATATTGACAAGAGTTCAGTGGTTGTGACTCCTAGGCCCTAAATATTTACCCTCTGGTCTTCCCAGAAAGGCCTGCTAATACCTCGTCCCAAGCAGTTGTTGCCCACCAAATAAACAGAGCCACCATGACTCTGCTTCCCCTGCAGAACCGGCTGGTGTGATAAGATGGTCAGTTACAACTCACCCCACCCCCCTCCCACCTGTGGCAGCATAACTTCTCACTGTCTGCGCCTGAGGGCCATCTCCTCATAACTATGTATACTATCAAATTGTTCTCTGAATATCATAAATGGCAAGGCTTTCATAAATGGATGTTCAAATAAATTTAGAACAATTATCTTGTTTAAAAAAAAAAAAAAGAAAGACACTCTGTTTGGCTTAATATTCTGCAATTGCCATCTTGGAATTCTTAAACAAGGAGCTCCACAAAGTGTGTAGCCAACCTTAAGAATCTGATATATTCTTTGTATGCACAGGTGTGTGCAGTGGCTCACACTGTAATCCTAACACTCTGGGAAGCCAAGGTGGGTGGATCGCTCGAGTGCATGAGTTTAGGACCAGCCTGAGCAAGCGCCAGACCCCCATCTCTTAAAAAAAAAAAAAAAA
>NW_003852443.1:3031953-3033902 GCF_000181295.1 Otolemur garnettii
AATTTTAGTGTTGGAATTATAGAGATCTTGGCTGGAATCCCAACCCACTACTTTCTTCAATCTTGAATTATTTTTTTAATCTGTAGGATTGAGTTAATAATATTGATTTCTTAGAGTTGCTTAGAGAATTAAACAATATGCACATATTGAAAAAATAATAATTTTCTCTCCAAGTGTTGGTTCCCAAAAGATGTCAATTCCCCTTTCCCTAGGACAAATATCATATTTTGTTGGCCTTTATGTTCTCAGAGCAAAATATCTGACTCATGAGAGTTCAACAAATATTTATGGAATACATGAATGAGTCATCCATGCACAGTAGATACACAATGACTCCCCAAACCGAAGTTTTTCCCTAGCTGGAGCTTTACTGTCCCATTAACCTCTGTCTCCCAGAAGTGATAAATCACACTCTATTTGGTTGGTCTCTTGATAGCCAATCAAAGTGGTTGTAATTTGGCCCGATATCATTTTTATTCAGCAGTTTGTATCAGTGGCTTTCCCAGAAAAACAAGAATGAACTATTCCAGGTGCCTCTCCTTCTTCATCCGTGGACCTGCCCAAATACAGAGACCTCAACTGGTGGGATTTCAATAAGAGACTGATTATCACTGAAGGGTGACCACTTGCTCTGAAATAAACCACAGTTTTATGTGCAAGTGGGAAATGCTTTTTTCCTGAACTTTCATTATTTGGCTTCCAATAGCATTTACAAATTATATCAACTATATTTCCAGGTTAAACTGCATTTTTAAAGTAACCCAAGGAATATTAAATAAGCAAGCTGGCCTTCTGCAGTCACATCTCACCCCTGGATAATGGCAGATTTGGGGCATAGCACAAAAGGACTGGAAGTCAAGGCAAAGGGCTTGTGCAGAGGATTGTTGTGGGTTCTGGGTACATGGTCACTAAGATACACTCACATTTTATATATTATTAAGGTTTTGGACACTTTGAGTCATAACTTACTAAAATCAAATCTCAAGTTGAACTTTGTGAGATTAGGAGCAGTGGTCAGGAGGAGGCCAAACAGAAACAGAGTGTATGGGGAAGTAATTAAAAGGAAGTAAGGAAGCAAAGCAATTTCCAGGAAGAAGCAGGGCAAGAGAAAAATGCGGCTCAAGTATAATAATCCCCTAAAGAGGAGTCTTCCCTATAGGACAGAGGGAAGGAAAGCTTGTCCTAGAGATACATAAAAGTGGGTTGAGCCAACCTATCCACTGAATCTTTGACCCTGTATAAAAGTGCCTTTGCTCTACAAACAATAGTCCCAGCATGGTACCAAAATTACTATGTGGAAAACTGAGAGTTGGAGTGTGGTGAGGGATTATAAGTCACCTGCTCAGACCTGCTTCTCATAATTGTAGCTTAGAAATTATCACCATCTTAAATGTAGGTGCAACGGAGGTGACGGTAGCAGTGACGCAGGTATATTCACTGAGCAGCACGTGTGTAAGTTCTATAGGACGGTACTAGCACAGATGGCCACCTAGTCAAAAAAGAAAGTAAGGAAGAGAGCAACTACGAAACATTCCCCAAAAGCCACTCTCTCTAGTCTGAGTCACAGAGGAAAAAAAATCACAAGGGCATGATCTGTGACGCTTTCTTCTATTCCCATTATATCCCTAGGCCAGTGAACTACTAAACTATTAATGAAATTAGTTTTTTTTTTTAAATTCCCTTTAATTTTGCAACATGAGTAGAAAATTTTGTACATGATGGCAAATAGTTCTAAGTAAATCATACTGCTGCGATTTATTGGCTATATGGACATAGGCAAATGACTTAAAGTCCTAAAGGATTTATTACCTAGTCTATAAAAGGTAAATAATAAGACCGAATCACTTTATAGCCAGGAAAATTAAATGATTTCTATGAAAAAGTATATCTGGCACATGATAAGGATTCACACATCCCCTGACTTATACAACATTTTAAAGATTCTTTCC
>NW_003852443.1:3034456-3039173 GCF_000181295.1 Otolemur garnettii
ATAGGATAGACTGAAGGACAGAGGCAGGGTGAAGGTCAGCACAACAGCAAGATGATACTGGGAGAACAAGGAGGTCAAAGGTGGAGCTAATTTCTTAAGGACAATAAGGAAGATCTTGAACAGCCTCTGTGGGGTGGTGCTATAGAGATCCAACAAGACAGTAATAGGTAAATGACAACGATAAAAACTAATTTGCTTGGAGGTAGTCCATTCTGCACTTAGGTCTTCTCCAAACACTCAACTGATATACAGCAAATAATAAGACAATGCTGTTTAGCAAGAGTTAAATATTCAAATGACAGAAACAACATAAAATTAAGAGTGTGAAGATTCTGTGACATTTGCAAGGGACATGTTGAAGCTACCTCAATGCCATAGTATAATCATTCACGTTTTATGAATAAAAGAAAACATTGAGTATCTTCTTTCTTAAAATAACATTTTGGTAAAATGAGAATATAAAAATGATACGTAGTTTTAGGTGAAGAGGTTCTTTATTTAAATAACAATATTAAATCATGACTCTAGCACTGAAAATATTAAGACTAGTTTAAATAAAACATAACGAGTGGAGAAACAAAGGAGTAATAGCCAGAGAACTCCTTTATCAAATTTCTACCCCAAGGCTTACAGAGGGGATTGTGACCCTCCTGTGAGGGTCTTTGCTTTGGTGTAGAGATGGCAAAAGGCACATAGCTCTAGATAATGCTGTGATGCACTGCCTGGTCAGGTAACGTTTACAGAAGGGACCACAGAGAGGAATATTGAGAGTCTGCTGTGTTTCAGATCCCATCTGAAGTGCTTCATGTGCATTTTTTTCCCACATGTCAACCCTTTGCAGTTGGTATTATTAACCCCTTTTTAGAATGAGGAAACCCAAGTTCAATAAGGTAAATAAATTGATCAAAGTAAGTGGCGAGACAATAGGAACCCAGATGTGTATATAGGGAGCCAAATCCATGTTATTTCCACCACACGATGATAGTCAATCAAATGTTATGTACAGCCATATGAAAAATGATGGCAAAGAGAAGTAAATATGACCACTGCCCTTTTTAACATATTATATTCAAAACAAAACCTTCACATGCTTTCCTCTCCTGCCTAGAGCAGAGAGTTGTAACAGATATGTGACTTTTTTTTGGAGACAGAGCCTCAAGCTGTCATCCCGGGTAGGGTGCTGTGGCATCACAGCTCACAGCAACCTCCACCTCCTAGGCTTAAACGATTCTCTTGCCTCAGCCTCCCAAATAACTGGGACTACAGGCACCCGCCACAACGCCCAGCTATTTTTGGGTTATAGTTGTGATTCTTATTTGGTGGGCCCAGGCTGGATTCGAACTCACCAGCTCTGGTGTATATGGCTGGAGCCTCAGCCACTTGAGCTACAAGTGCCGAGCCCAGATATGTGACTTTGAAAATAGATTTTTCTCTTTTTAAATCAATGTCATTTGTACCCTTCTATGAATTGCCCCCAAAGATACACCAAACTGTGCAATAATAAACAAGGTTTTTGACATGTCTAGCCCAATTACTTGTGACTTCTCTGATATTTATTTTTAAGTAAAAGAGAAACTCAGAAATAAGAAAATAATCACTTGTAAGCTGTTCTTTTTGTTTTTCTTTTCTTTTTTTTTTTATAAATTCTCATTTTTGTTGCTAAAAGATAAAAGCAATTGAAACATCAGATGCAATTAGCACATATGTGTATCCTTGTGTGGGCTACATAATTGTCAATGAAAATTATATTTCAGCATTATAGTGTCAAGAAAGTTATTTTTGCTGCATTACTGCATTTATATTTTAAAATGCTAATATGATCAAGTTTACCCAGTGGAATTAAAAGTGCCTAGTGCAGAGAAATAGCTAGACCATTTACATATAATACACAACTACTCTTTCCCAATTTTTAAAATTCTCATAAAAACTAATTTATGCCATTTACTTTGTTCCATCTTACTTTATCCTTAGACAGAAAAGCTTCAATGCAACACGTTGTTTTCAAAGGAAAATAATTAGACTTGTAGAGAAAACTGTTACGTTTTCTTAAGAGGTTTCTTTGTCCATTTAGAGAAGAAAACGTTTTGTTTTAATGTTCTTTCAAATTCACTAAAAAAGGAAAGCTATCCTGAAATTTTAAGCACTAAGTCATCCTTGAAAAACACTTGTCTGATTTAATAACAATGATTATCAAATTATTCAGTTTCCATTTTTGAAATGTTAGCCTTTTATCAACTACATCATACTGTTAAAATTATTTTAATAAATTACATTAATAAAAGCTTTAGAAAATACCTAAAACATAGAAAATGTCATTTGATCTTATTCATCTACCTTCAGATATATGGAGAGAGGGCACCCAAACAGTTTGATAAATCTAATCCTTCAAGTCTGAAAAATGAAATCTGAGTATTTTCTCTACAATAAAGCAAACACATCTAAGTCGCGGAGAATTTGGTCTTCTCATATTATATATATTATGACATTGCAAAATAGGCCAACCATCTGTAAGGCCAATTAGTAATAGTTCTCATTTTTAAATATGCCTTCCTCTTTGGACCAATAATTATATAACTGGGAATATATCCTATAGAAAGTAACAGAAGTATCCAAAATATGTGTGGGAAAAAATGTGCATTGAAACATTATAAAATTATAATTGGAAATACTCTGTTGACAATTGATTGAATAACTTGTGGTTTTTAAACAATTAAGTGCTGTGAAGCCTTTAAAAGGAGAAGCTAGAACTGTATGTAATGACATGAACCAAAGTATACTTCAATATTATCTATTGTTGAGTGAAAGAAGCAAGTTACAGACCAGGATTAGTATACGACAGTCCTACATAGTTTATAAAGTCTGGAAAACACAGTTCACATTTTCAGTAGAGGTTATGTCTTTTCTACCTTTACTTTTACTGTGGAATGTTTGATTTTTCTGTTTGTATGTTTCTACGTTGCTCTAATTGCAATACCATATATTGTTTTTATTTTTAAAATATCATCCCTATTTAATTCAATTACTTTTCCAAGAAAATCTAATGTTATGTAATCTGTTAATGCTACTTTAGCTCTAAAATATTTTAAAGAAAAACCTCATCAGTTGTCTTATGATTTCGCGTTTCAGGTCCCATGGCCTCAGACATGTAATCTACCAGCCACAGCACCTGTGTGTTGCTCAGGAGCTAGAGCGTCCCTGTGGCTATATCTGCATTATGACTATAGCCCCCTTAGTTCTTTCTGTTTCAAACCTTTTCCCACCACTTCAGAGTTGACAGGAGCTTTCTAACATCATTTACCAAATTATTTTTCAGCCATGATCAGTTTCTGTTGCTTGCACCTAGAAACCTGTTATATTTTTTCTTCAGAAGCTCCATAATGGTTTCAAAAAATAAAAAGAAAAATAAATAAATCTGTAATTCAGATATTCTTTAGATCCTTAAAAAGAAGCTTCAAGGGTGATGCCTGTGGCTCAAAGAAGTAGGATGCCAGCCCCATGTGCCAGAGGTGGTGGATTCAAACCCAGCCCTGGCCAAAAACTGCAAAAAGAAAAAAGAGAGGCTTCAAGCAACAAAAATGATATTTATAACTTTTTCAAAGGCTTTTATGGTAGTTCTTTAATGCTATTGCCATTTTTCTCACCATCTTAGCATGGCTAGAATTCCCACAAGAGAGAAATAATTAGCTGTGGTATCCTATTGTGACTTAAAGGACTCTGCTGCAACATCCACCTCTACTTCCACACAGCCAACTCCACCACTTAAGCAACACTTCCCGGTCATTGAGGCCCCAGGAAACTCACAGATTCAAATCAGAATGTTGATGCTTACGGGTTATTTTGGTCTCTTACTCATTTTTCATATAAGCAAAATACTATTTAACATCCATATTAAATAAACCTCTCTACCAGATGTATTCTTCCTTAACACATTACTATTTATAAAGTATGTCACAGATCAAAAACTCCAAATCTCAACCACTACTAAACATTGTCAACCAATCAAAAACTCCAAATCCCAACCACTACTAAACTAAAAGCCTTAGTTATCATTTTTCTTAGACATGAAAGAAAATGTAACACGAAGTATAAAACAAATCAGTATAAAACAAATCAGGAACTATGTATGCATTCATTCAGATATTTACCAAACGCATACCATGTGTCAAACATTCTTCTAGATAGTTACTGGACAGTAATGAGGAAAAGCCTGCTTGTCTGAATAGTCTATGAAATACTCAAAAAACTCTTAACGTTAACCTATGTGTCTCTCTCTCCACTCCGCTTCTCTTCAAGATCTTAAGATTTGTATCACGGCACAAAAACAGGTGATGGCAAATATTGAGGACTTACCACTTTTCAGGTAATAAGTTAAATATTTTACAAACATCATTGGAAAAATTTCATGAAGTAAATACAGTAGAACCACCATAGTTGACCACATCCCTACATTAACCTCCTCCTTAAGCTGTGTGGTTATACATGTGGTGCAGGTATAGACCAGACATGCACCACATGTATGTATCAGTCCAGTAGCCCTAGTTCCTTATGTGGAGCACAGTAGGTTGACCAGTTGGTTATAGTCCCTTGAATGGTCAATGTACAGAGGCTCTACTATAGTATCATTTACTATCTGTGTTTTGCAGATGAAGGAATTGAGGCTTAGAAAGATTAATTTTCTCACAGCAATTCCACCATTGATTAAAAAAAAAAAAAAGCT
>NW_003852443.1:3039670-3045510 GCF_000181295.1 Otolemur garnettii
AAAAAAAAAAAAAAAGTCCCAAAACAACAGATGCCAGCGTGACTGTGGAAAGGAACACTTCTTGACTAGTGATAGGACCTGAAACTAGTACAACCTCTATGGAAAGGTATATGGAAATACCTCAAAGAACTTAAAGTAGAGCCTCCATTTGATCCAACAATCTCACTGTTGGGTGTTTATCCAAAGGGGAAAAAGTCATTTTATCAAAAAGATGCATGCACTCGAATGTTTATTGCAGCACAATTCACAATTGCAAAGATGAGGAATCAAACCAAATGCCCATCAATACATGAGTAGATTAATAACATATGTTATTGCATAGGTATATGCTATATGTATACCATGGAGTACTTCGTGATTAAAAAAGTGAACTAATACCTTTGCAACAACCTGGATGGAAATGGAGACCATTTCTCCAAGTATCACAAAAATAGTAAATAAACACCGCAAGTATTAACTAACTAATTGGTCAACACCCAAGGTGCACATTTGGTAGTAAAACTCAATGGAAAGCAAGCAGGTGGCGGGGGCAAAAGAGGAGGGGTAAATTGACACCAATGGGCAAAATGCATGCTAACCAGGTGATGGGTATCCTTATAATTTTGACTCAAACTGTACAAAATCATTTCATGTAACCAAAATATTTGTACCCTGCTAATACATTGTATTCTGAAATGAAAAAAATTAATAAAATAATATGTTCTTCTGGAAATATTTAAGTTATAGGCAAGCATGCACATGAAGATTCCATGACTTTAATATAAATTTCTCAGAATATAAATCTAATGAATTAAAATACATCTTTATAGTGCCATATAGAAAATATCATTTATTTTCTTCTATGAATATATCTTAAGTACTTGAAGGTTTCCATTCAGCATTCCCTCAAAGAAGGGAGAATATTACAGTTAGAAGGGAAAAAAATACTTCATATCCTGGTTTGAATGTTCAAAAAAAAAGAAATATAATTTGAAACAGTATTTAGGGGGAAATTTTTGTTAAGAGTTGTAGACTGTTTATGCCCCTCCCCAAACCAAATGTTTAAAGTCTGATTCATAAATTGAGAGTACCATGAGGTGAGACCTTTTGTAAGAATTCAAGTCACTGCTCTGTTAAAGCACAACTATCCATATTCCTTGGCTCATAATGACAGAAAGAGGAATTGAGATGAGTTAAATTGGCATTACAAGTAGAAAAATCCTATTGGTCATGTGCCCCCAGCCCCCAGAAAGGTTCAGGTGATAAGTTTAACTTGATTATACTTTTAAACAAGGTGAGACTGTTTCTTTCCAAAAAGCTGGCAGACTGAGGGGGTATTCTGGACCATGACTAAGGTGGTCATCCCGGCCAGGGCCATAGTAAGACCACGGATATAGAAGTCAACCAGAGATAGACACCAGCAGGTAAAGGTCATGTCGGTCAGCTGTGCATGTCAGAACACAACAGGAAAGGAGGGAATCGGGTGCCACCTCCTCACTGACTCTGCAGCATTACATAATTCCCAGATCCTGAAAACCAGCCCCCAGGTTGGAGAGGGTTGTAGCAATCCTGTGAATGTCCTTGAGATATAAACACTGAATGACTTAGTGATATCTGACTCTGACTTAGCTCATACTCAAAGAGACTGAGAACTCATGAATATGGTGCGACTTTTATACATGAAGGGATTAATCTAATTTTCTGCAATTAGGAAGGAAAAAAATGCAGATTCAGAATTAGAAATTTCAGTTATGGGAGAATAAAGCTACAATTCTGCCATGCAAATTTGCACATAAATATCAAGCCCACAACAAACAGTTAGAATCATGCAGACAGTAAAATGCCAGCTGCTGATTAATCCTACATCTGTCCATTGCTACCACATTCCCAGTGGCCACCAGTTTGGGTCAGATCATCATCCTTTCCTCAGCTACTTGCCCTCCATCACAGGAATCTGAAATTCTTGAACTGGGTTCTGCTCCTCCTGGTTTTTTGAAATCTGTTGTTGACAAATCACAGTCCAAGTGGAAGGCAAAGAGGAGCAACCAAAATCTATTTCCTTTGAAAAATGCCGATTTTCTCTTCCCATAGTACTTTTAATTTTTTGATAAAGAATCACTTCTAGAGGGAGAGAGGAGGTGGGAATGGGTGGAGGGAGGGGGATTGGAGGGATCACTTCCGAGGTTTATCTTACAAGGGTACAAGTGAATCCTTCTAAGAGTAGAATGTGAACGTTTTAAAACAATAACTAAGAAAATGACATGAAGACTATGTTAACCAGTTTGATGGAAGTGTTTCAGATTGTGTGTGAAAACCCTACACTGTACCCCAGAAGTGCATTAATGTACATAGTTACCATTCAATAAAAAAAAAAAGAATCACTTCTAGTCCTTTCCAGAATCTTTTTACCCAGTGAATTCATTGGTCAACTTACTAAGTCCCATCTTCGGATCCTCCACATTGTACAGATCTTTATTAACAGCAGTACCACACTGAGATTTCAGGGTCAAGTAACTTTCCCATCATGGGACCCAGTTAAGGTTCTCAGTCCCATCAAGTCATACTACAATTCAAATATAGCATAACCCCCACAACTGAGGCCCTCCCTACACTGACCACCTCCTTAAGCTGACCTTATTTTCACAGACCAGACACACAGAACACGCATCAGTACAGTGGACCTAGTTCCTCACATTCCTCTGTCTGTCCACCAGTTTGTTACAGCCCCTTGGGTGTTCATCTTAGAAAGATGCTACTGTATTGCTTCCCCTTTCATTTAAATGCTATCATTACCTGTGTGAATATGTACATAAATCCATGAAAACACAAACATCTCCCCTTTGTCTTCTTCCCCGTTGCCTTCTTTAGATTTTCTAATCACCCTTACACTGTTTTCACTCTTCCTAAGTCAGCTTATTTCCCCCCATGGGGTACAATTTAACAGCTTGTTTGGTTCTTTTTCTCTACCCTACTCATATATCAATGCCTTCTTGTTCTGGTCAGCAAGTCTTCTGCCAAGTGCCTTCTTCCCACTCTTCATTAGATGTACTCTTCCTTTTGCCAGGAACATTAGTTTAGTATCATGCATCACCATCCAGAAAACTAAATTCTGTTCTTTGACATCATCTACAGAGCCAGCTGTGCACTTCCCAGTTCCTTCTTTATCTTCCAAAGTCATGACTTTCACTTAGAAGAAATTAAGCCACCACCTGTGTCCCTAAGGCCTTCAATTTCTTATCTAGGTTTCTAAACATTCCATATTTTTTTTAGGATTTTGGTTTTCATTCACACTTTTAACAGTCTTGAATTATTAAAATGTCTGAATAAAAATTGTACCTGTGTAAAGATATCAGAAATACTTAATAAATTCCTATGGACCAATCAATAATGTTTTCTTCTGATGTAGTCTTCAGTACCATTAATGAATATTGACACATCGGTCATTATTTTTTCTCCATACTCATTTTACATTTTCTTTTTTTATTGTTCATTGAAGAGTACAAAGAATTAGGTTACACTGATTGCATTTGTTAGGTAAAGTTCCTCTTATAATTGTGTCCCACCCCCAAGAGGTGTGCCATATATCACGACCCCCACCTCCCAACCTCCTCCTCTCACCCCCTCTCCCCACTCTCTCATTCCTCCACAGCCTTAGATTACTTTCTAAAGTAAATCTTTCAGTGTCATCATTAGAAATGTATGGAATTCAACATTTGGATTCATGAATTTCTCTTAAAAACATTTCATAATTATATTTCTATAAGAGTTCAGAAGAACTAATTTTGTGATGTTTCATGATTTTTTATGTACAGCACTAAAGCCTTAACATGTTAATCTCTTGTATTCAAAGGCTATCTGTTATATTCACTAATTATATGCCTTTATTCAAACTATGAATTTTCACACAATAAGATGAAAAGTCCTATTAAAGAAATTAAAAAGCAATATGTTTAATTCAACTATTATTGAATTGAGCTGACAAAAAGAATTGTAATTGTTTTTTTTTTTTTTAAAGAATATCCAAGACTTTCAATAACTTGATGAAATATGTATTCAGGGGAAAAAACAACTGTGGATTTCAAAGACAAAACCAAAAACTAGAACAAAATTATTTTCGACAAACGTTTCTGTGGGTTCTTCCTCTCTCGTGTTGCTACTGTGACATAGAGCAATGTTTCCAATGGGCTTTTGAGTTAATGTGTAGGTTAAAGCCCTTGAGAAGGTCACTGCTTATACCCAAATGCTCTTTCCCTCATTACTAAATTACTATACTGTAAACACCTAAGAGCCAAGGGGAAAAAATTAGGTGATTGGGCTCTTCCATGAGATTCATCATGTTCTCTTGCATATAGTAAATGCTTTCCATAACTACTGTGGTCAGAGCCAAGATCTTATCCCTTGAAATTTAAATAACCTTAAGCTCTCTATCCCTAGGATTTCCCAGTTAAATACAGTTGAGCTTATTTGGAAATTTGAATTTCAGACAAACGTTAATATTTAGTAGAAGTAAATTGCATGTGACATACTAAAACTATTTGTTCTTCATCTGAAATACAAATTTAACTGGGCACCTTGTATAGTTAAACTAATATGATTTGTCAAGTCTGGAAAGACAATGTAGGATTGAACTATACAAAGTATTCCCAAGGCTCATTTTCATATGGTCAGAGCACAAGCAAGTGTCTTGAACCCTGAATGTAATCAAGAACTTTCTTCACATAATTCCAGGCTCCTATTGCACCCATAAATGCCAATAAGGTGCGGGGACTGTGTTTCTGCTTCCTGTTGCTCTGTAAGCATTCATAAATTTGTGTGTGTGTGGAATGAGTTCTAATCCTCTAACTGGAAAGGAGTGAAGGTTTTGCCTTCCCAGGAAGGGCACCATTTCTATATCTCTTTCTTCTATATTGTACACTTTGATGACCTATGACTGGGTATTGGCAGTCAGAGTCTACCCAATGTCATGGGGACTCCACCTGTTTCTACATAAGAATTCTCTGGGAAGCTTTGAAAATATGTGCTGTCAAGAATGGAGGAAAAAGTATCCAATGTACACACCCCTATTATGAAACTAATTTATACTTTTTATATGAAAGCTATAACCAAATAGCCTAAGAATGTGGGGAGAGGGAGGGAGAAGGGAGGGGGAAATGGGTGGAGGGAGGGGGATTGGAGGGATTACTTCTGAGGTTTACCTTACAGGGGTACAAGTGAATCTTTCTAAGAGTAGAATGTGAACGTTTTAAAACAATAACTGAGAAAATGATATGAAGGCTGTGTTGACCAGTTTGATGGAAGTATTTTGGATTGCATGTGAAAACCCCACACTGTACCCTAGAAGTGCATTAATGTACATAGTTACCATTCAATAAAAAAATAAAATAAAATAAAAAAAGAAAAGAAAAAGAAAATATGTGCTGTCTTGCCACCAGCCCAGAGCAGCTAAGAATATCTGGTAGTCGGCTACAGTCATTGGCATCTGTTACTCCGAGGCAACTGTCATGTGCAACCATGGTGGAAAACTTTGCAGTAGATGACAAAGGCAGTGATGCTCAAATTGAGCTGTAAATTAGGGTCACCTGGGGAACTTTTTAAAATAATTCCCACACCCCAGCCTAATTATATCAGCATATCTGGGAGTCGGACTAAGGCATCAGTATTTTTCATATCTCCCCAGGTGAATCCAGAGCTGAGAACCACTGAGGCAGGCAGTATCTCACTAAACTTTTCCTATGACTCTCGTATCACAACTTCCGATGCTCTGCTCTGTACTGACTCAGATGCAGCCCTGTCCCATGGCTTTACCTCCACCTCCCCCTCCCTACACTCTCTGCTCTGCTCTGCACTGACTCAGATGCAGC
>NW_003852443.1:3046638-3066443 GCF_000181295.1 Otolemur garnettii
GGCTTTACCTCCACCTCCCCTACACTCTCTACTCTGCTCTGCACTGACTCAGATGCAGCACTGCCCCATGGCTTTACCTCCACCTCCCCTACACTCTCTACTCTGCTCTGCACTGACTCAGATGCAGCACTGCCCCATGGCTTTACCTCCACCTCCCTCTACACCTCCCCCTGGCCCACTCAGCAGTGATACATCTATGAGTTTCAGACTTCACTGAAAGTTTGGGGCAAAAGAAAAAATTTACATTTGAGAAAAAAAAATCTTCAATTTATTATTAGACATCCTGTGCTTCAAAGTTTTGAGCTACCCTACCACCTGTCTTACTTAATTACTCTCTAAATAAAGATACTGTAACCAATCAAATCTACTCATTGTTATATAGGGCAATTTACCCTCCTCCACACTGACAAACATTATAAGCCAAAGAGTCTTTGAAGTTTTTTTCTTTCTTCTTTCCAGTCTCTAAGTATGGAAGAACACCACAAAAATCATTTTAAAATGCCAGAAACATCCCTGTAGCCAGCACTACACGCACACCCACCCTGAAGGAGGCAGAGATGTTAAAAGCAACTTGAACTTTAAGTGACATTTTTCCCAAACAGGTACCTAGATAACTTCTGCGTGAATGGATGTAATTACAGAATGTGGTAATGAGACAATTCTCAATTGAATTTTCAAAGTAAATTTCAAGACAAACCTTAAATAAAGTTTTACAAACACATGCTTATAAAACCTCAAAGGACGTACAAATTCAGATTCCCCAAGAAGTAGACTTTTATGAAGTAAATGCTATAAAATTTAGAAAATAGCCAACAAAGGACATTTTCTACTATTTCCACCAATTTCTTATCTTTACAACATTCAATCCTAGCCTAGTTATTATCTTTTCCAGATTGTTTGTTCGCTTTGTCATTTGTGTTTTTAACAATCTTGATACATTTGTTATGCCTTCTCCAGCCTCATCGATCACAATTTCTTTTTCATTATTCTTATTTCCCACTCATTTACCAATTACTTCCCAATTACTCACTTCTAAACAGTTTTTAAACTTAAGAAGTGCTCTATTAATATAGCATTCATTAGAATAAAATAATGAGGTTTATGTTAAATTTTGAGAATTAAGTTTGTCATTTAATGAGATCATGGTATAGCTATAAATTATGCTCAGCTATTGGTCAATAATACTATCTTAACATGCCACACAAACGTCACTGGTATACAACAACAAGGAGAAATAATTTCATGAACATGTATCAACAATGATTATGTTGAGATTAGTCTGAGATTCACTGGAATTGGCTGTAGGTCTCAAGGTGTGTTTGTGTGTGCTTCATCAGTGGCTACTCAGGCAAATTCCTCATGGGATGAAATACAGCAGTGCAAGGGAACAAGACCAAGCGCACAGCACGTTTCAAGTCTTTGACTGAGTCACATCCACTAACATCCCATCGGCCAATGCAAGTGTCATGTTCAAGTCCAGTGTCAAGAAACAAAGCAGTATCAAGTATACAGTATGAGGTGATAGTAGATATTTAATAGTACTACTAAGAACAATAATTCCATTTACCACACTATCCTAGAAATACTCATTTCTGGAACATAGATGATAGATTGATATTTTTGTCCTTATGTCAATTCAGTAGGAACTTTTAGACTTTCTCTCCTCTCTACCTCCCATCTTAGTCTTCTTCCAAGATGAATAAAGATCTTAAATACCAGAGACTGTAGAATGTGGTGGTATTAAATACCTGTAGGTTGGACTCTGGGGTAACTTCATTTTTCTCTGTCTTGATTTTCTGATCCATAAAGTGGGGATAATAATGCTAGCTAATTCATAGTTGTTATCAGAATTAGGTGAGATAATCCATGTAAAGCATTTAGACCACTACCAGCAAATAGAAAGCATTCAATAAAAGTTAACTACGTGATGAGAAAAGAATTATAAATTGAAGCCTAAGTTAAATATTTTTCGTCTCCCTTCACTTTATCGCTTGAGCCTCCTTTTTCTAAGTAAATATTTACGCTTTTTCTTCCTATATGGCTACTGAAATAAGAACAGCCCTGTGCTGGTGAAAGAAAGTTCCATCTCAAGAAAAAAAAAAAAAAAAGCCTGTTTTAGGCTTGTTTAGGAGCCATTGCTCTTTTTCTTAGAAAAGTAAATAATTCCTTTCTTTCATGATCTGTTCTCTGAGAAGGAAAACTATGGAAAATATTCTCTAAATAATTTCTTCACAGAATAAGGGCCATAATTTTGAGCTAACATTGAGCCAAGAATTTTAATCATTTTGAGATTTTATCTTATTTAATCCTCCCAAAGGTCTTAGTGATGGGTAACATTACTATCATATCCATACTTACAAATAAAGGCAATTAAACATATACACATTTACACATAAAGGTAATTGAAAGAAGATTAATTTGCCCAAGGACCCAGGGCAAGCAAGTGGCCAAACTTGCATTGAAAACAGTTCTATCTGATTCTAGTGTCTCTGAACCAGTAACATTAGAATTCAAAGTGGAAAATGGCTTTTATATATTCAGAAAATAAGCACAAAATAGATGTAAGGTTGTAATGCTTCATATAATCTGAATATTAAGAAGAAAAATATCACTTTGGCAGCTCCACAAATGAATTTCACTCATATTTATCGGGGAGAACCAGGGTTGCAATGGTGATCCAGCTGACATCCCTCTCACTTGATAAAAAACTCAGACCACACGTAATGAGTGTTCTAACATTCTCCCCATCCAGTCTTTACAAACAGAAAGACACTTTTCTGGAACATTTTTCAGACTGATTTCCGATATACAATAAGCCTCCAAACAAAATCTTAAATCATCTACAAAAATGCATGGCTTATCTCCTGTTATCTTCTTTAGCTGCAGAGTGGACACAAGTTTTAAGAGTCTGCCAGATAATGGCAACTTCATATTAGCTTTGCTGAGGAACCCATAACATTCATCTCAGTTTCAAAAGACTACAAAATCTTGTTATTTTCAGATTTATATTTTGCATCTTATCTATTTGTTCAGTCTGCCAGCTATATTAAGTGATATTATAGTCTGTATGTGAAATGGAAAACCATCATCTTAAAATAGACTATAATATTGCATGTTATTAAAAAATACAAGTGTATTTTCTTCTAGCGACCATGACTTACAATGATAACTGTTATCAATATGCAATTTCTTCTGTTACCTTGGAACATATTGACATTCATTTATTTAAAGATAATGTAACCCATTTGTATTCATTGAGGTAATCTGTGGATATGATTAAACATGGATGCCCATCTTACACTAAGCAATAAAATGAAAAAAATTTTTGCTCAGAGCTTTTGCACTGCTAAAAATAGCCCATATCAGATTGAGAAAATTGTATTACTGCTTATTTCAAACACAATTGAAAATTGTTATGAGGAAACAAAATCGCAACTTGCATAACTGCTATGCCAGAACATTCACTCTCCACGACAATGGGCATTGGACCTAGCCTAACAGGGCAAGTGCTTCCATAAGAGCACCACTGACTATGCAAGAACAGTTGCTCATTTATCTCCATTACAGCAGATGGATGCAGAGAAATTGTGAAGCAGTGGCCAAGGCAGATTACTGCGAAGAACATGATCAGACATGATGCCATGGGATAAAGTATTCTAATAGTTAACTAAAGAATGTGTTTGGTGGAAGGTTGAAAATACAGCCTAAACATCCCATTACACCAACATTTTCTTTGGAATGCTCTAAATCTTAAATAAGTTTACTGAGTTAGATAATCAATCATTACTTTTCAGAGATTTATACCTGAGAGCAAATGCAATAGGGATTAAAATACACAGAAATGTCAAGAAACTATCCTTTTAATGTACCCAAATTTACAACATTTTGTACATCTGTGAAAAAAAGCCTTATTTTGAGTATGTCACTAGAAACACAATGTCACTCTTCAAAAATTAGTTTAAAAGACTTTTCTTACAAGTGGCCCTAACTAATGGCTTTTCTGGAACATCAGGACAAACCTGTTTTTATTCCATACCACCCACAATGTCATCTTCTCTTGACATTATTGGTCTTTAGCTCAAGCACATAAGGGCTCCCTTGTTCCAAAGTTAATAACAATTATTCTAAGCAGGGCTTCCTGGTAGTATTACTGGTAGAACAAACAAATCAAACAAGTCATTTTCCGATAAAGCGTGAAGTTGCTGGAGATGGGAAGTATTACATCTCACCTGCATTAGTTTAAAAAGTATTTCATATGTGACGGTTTTTCCACAGGATGCCAGTGAACACAGAGAAGCTACACGTTAGCTGTGAGTTCTAGACTTTCATCATCCGAACATTTGTCTCATCTAAAATTCACATATTCATTGGCTAAAAATAAAGACCCAGACTTAACAGGAATAAATTTAATTGATACACACATCTAATTCTTCCGTGACTTTTTCCTCTTTTTACAATCAGTATTATGATTAGAAAATATGTTGGTGGGACATACAGAAGTGTTTAAAAAATCAGGATTTACATATAGTAATTTATTTTATTCTTCTTCATCTTTCTTTTTTAATTACAGACCTTTGATTTCAAGGGATCAAGATGAAACACACTAACTTCAGCCCAGCTTCTGCACATAACAGAGTATCGTTGGGGAGGTAGGAGGATCAGAGCGAGATGTGACCACCCCTGCACCAGGCTGCTCAATGGCATCTCTATGTGGTAGATGATGTGAATTGGTATTCTCCATTTCCACTTTAGCACCTTTTGTGCTTTCTCACCTTCTCTCAGAACTACGTTCTTAGTGTGAATTAGGAAGCAGGAGATTTGCAAGGTGAAAGTGACACAGAGGTCCTCTGCCTTCCCCTTTGCCTTTTTTCTGCTGGGAAACAAGGTCCTACAAGTATTAGATATTTCCATACAGTTCTCTAGTATACCTTCCCCATCCTAGAAGATTAGGAGCTTTTACACAGCTACTATCAATTTTAGCTTCCAATCTCTGAATCACACATACAGGTGTGCCTTGAAATCACAGGACTAGTGGAGGTCTTGTGGGCAGTAGTTCTGTTAGGGATTTGGTTCTGTTTTGTTCTTGGCGGGAGTCATTCCGGGAATATAGTATCTACTTTTTGCTAACAGCTAATGCCCTATATTAAATCCCTTCCTGCTTAAAATAGCATTTTATTTCTTCACTGATCCCTCATTGATGCACTCTGCCTGTCCTTTCAAGCAAACAGCAAGGTCATTTCAGAGAGGATTCAGCTTGCAACAAAATTGCACTTTCAGGAAAAAAACTGCACAGTCATATATATTTATTTATTACCATAGTTTATAACACATATCTATGAATACATAAAAAATCTGCATATAATATTTATAATTATGTACATTATAAATTTATATTCATGTCCCTTCAACTAAAATATGTTAGTAAAAGGGGTGGTTATGAAGAGAAAAGCTTCTTGATCTTTTCAAGAAAGAAGAAATAATAATGTCACACTAAAAAGGAGTCAGAATATTTAATTTAAAAAATCCTAAAGTATTACTACTGCATTACTACCAATAGCCATGGTGCTCGTCTTTTTTCCTAAAAGTTATAAACATTTACATCTCTGTCAGCACACTTTCCTTTCCACAGACACCATTTAAAGCAAACGTAAAACATTTGAATTCAACAAAACCAAAGCAAATGGCCCAAGGTCAAACTGGAGCCTGACTCCTACTGTCAGGCGAGGGTTTGGCCATTGAACCAGGGAGCATGGGCCTCAATTCCAAGGACACCTCCCTTTGGCTGTGTTGCATTTGACCTTGGAATCAGTACCAGGACCTTCAGGTCATGTCAGCACGAATGTCCATATTATCCACACACCTCAACCAGCAAAAAATATGGTAGAAGCTCCCTAGCTGACCACCTCCTTACAGTGACCACCTGCTTCAGTTGCCCTAATTTTCATAGACTGTCCAGTCCGTACAGTAGGCCTAGTTCCTATGCTGACCATCTCTGTATGTTGACCAGTTTGTTATAGTCCTCTGGGTGATCAACCTACAGAGGTTCTACTGTAAAAAGTATAAGATTTTAGAAATCAAATTGATGTAGGCTGGAGTTCATTACCTGAAGTTCCATCTTGATCTCTGTTGTCTCTGGATTTTTACCTCTGCTTATCCTTTTGCTGGGATAGTATGTCCATCCTTTTTATCATTCTACTTCCATTGCTTTTTTTGCTCCTCTTCCCCAATGCAATTTTTTTCCTTTCTCCATTTCAGTTTATTTCAATTCATTAATGTTGTAGAAAATTGAAATTGACACATCTTATTGTACTTATTGAACAGCTTTAGCCTCTAACAGTAGAGAATTTAAAAGTTTTATAATTTTCTCTAAAACACTGATTTCTTCTCTGTACCTCATTTAACTCTTGATTAAAAAAAAATACCTTCTCACAATTTCTTAAACATGCCGTCTGCAAACAAAAATGTGATACTCATATTGTGACCTTACCTCCATTTGGAATCACTCCTAACTCTGAAGGACTTTTTTTAACAAAGTAATTCATATTCTTATATCCAGAGTAGGAAAAGTATATTTAGGATAGGCAGAAAGACTTCTTAACAATTGATTTTTTCCCCCTTTGCATTTTTGCAGTGTGTATTATAAAGAGAAAAATGCTAAATTATTAAAGTGCAAATTTACGAATAAATATCAATATAAATAAAATTCTAGTTTCTCAATAAGCTATAAGAATACTTGTCACACTTTCATAGGATGAAACTTAAAAATTTTTAGGGCAATATTTGTGTTATTTAAATGGATGTTTCTCCTCATGTATGGAAAGATGTTCTCATGAATAAATTGTATCCACATTATATTACCACAGCTTTGCTTGCAACCCAGCCAGTTGAATAAAAACTAGACAATAGAAAACAAAACCATGAAATATTTGCCAGGAAGAACAGTGCCTGTTTTAACAAGTCCAGTCTTATCTCTTCCTAGGGTCCATCTAAAGCTTCATCTCCCCTTTTATTGCTCCATAATTACTTTGATCTGCTGAGTTTTATAACATTAAACATTTTTAAAAGAGCCATGTCATATTCCTTTCAGTTTAATTTCAGCCTACATCGGTAGCATTCTGTCTCTTTTATCATGCAGCACTTGCCATAGACCATGCTCAGGTGTGACCCAGGAAAGTTAATTGGCAGCCACTGTAGCTGCACCTGAACCTTATCAGTGAAAGAGCTCTTTGCAGCAAAAAGAGCCTCCGATTAGGTGTCTGGATACCCTGGTCAAGTTTCTATTCCAAATGACCTTGAGCAAGCATGTCCATTCTCTTGTTCTGATTTTCCTCACCCAGAAAAGAAAGCTCTTGGCTGAAAGAACACAAGATTCCTTCCAGCAAAACAGTGTATTATTCCAGGACAGATTTTCCAAATGTCAGATATAATCTACTAACGGAAGTCACACACACCATGAAGGTGAAAGTAGCTTTTTTAACAAGTATAACTGAAACGAATCAACATTTACAGAAGAAACGTAACACTGTATTCCATGCTCTAAGAGATAATAAAAAGTCCCTACCCTCAGGGAGGGAAAATCAAATTAGGATTACAAGGCATTAAATTCATAAAGCAAGGAACCAAATGACAAATGCACAGGCACAGATCACAAGAGATAAAATGGCGTGAAACAGTGGCGAGGAAAAGCGTAAAGGCCAGGAGAAGCTAATCCAAAAGGATGTCCTGGAGGCGCCTGAGTTCCCAATGAGTCATTAGAAATAAGGTTCACACAGGAGGAAAGTGAGATAAAGTGTTTTGGGCTGAGGAAGAATGGGTGAAGGTACAGAGGCCCAGGCAGATATTTAAATTACAAGGGCAGCAGTCAGAGTCACTTAATTACACACAAGCGTTTCCTCTCCTGCAGAAATGCACCCTCCAGCACGGGTAAGGCAAAGGGAATGTACTCCTGTCAGGTTCATGTACGCCAAGACCACATCAGCCGGAGAGACTGGCTGCGGTGCCCCTGCAGCTGTCCGGGTCACAGGCTCAGCCCAGCCTTGGGTTCCACCTGTGATCTTAGACTTGTGAGCCCATAGCTCTCAAATGCTTCTCCAGAACTCTCTAGGAGGTGCTAATTTGACCACATTTTCCTTTGCCCCAGTCACTGTTTACACAGTTTTCATGTGACTTTTCTTACAGGATCATTGCCACAAGGACACCCCTAACCAAATGACTGGGAGTGTCACGAACAAAAGTCACACTGGCAGAACCCTGTCCCTGTGGTGAATCCCTACCTCCAAAAGTCACACTGGCAGAACCCTCTCCCTGTAGTGAATCCCTACCTCCATTCTTACCTTGACTCACCTAACTTTTGTTGTTGCAAGAATGTAAACCCTTCTTTCCCTGAATGTCTTTATTTGATTCATTACATTAATTCATTCACTTTCTACTCACCACACCTAAAACATTTTCCTCCCCCAGGGAAATATACCACCCTTTTGATAGTACTATCCAATGAGGAAATTGGTTCATCGTAAAAGACTATAGAGAATCAGCATTTTTACATTATAAAATCATGACAAATCCATGATGAAATCTGCACTCGAGGGAAAGAACTTTCATTAGCAGCTACAGAAGCCATAGATACATGTGAGAAATGAACTGATGCTGGAGGCAAGTTGGAAAGGAGGTGGCTAGTCCAGACATCCAGATATAAAAATAAGAAGAATCTGCCTAGGCTGGAATGATGGTATGGAAATAACAGGAGGCCATAAATTCAAAATATGTACATACCTGTTACAAGTGCGTACTGATGAACCAAATTGGAATTGGGAGCACAGGCATACCTCAGAGATATTTTGAGTTCAGTTCCTGATCACTACAATAAAATGAGTCACACTGATTTTCTGATTTCCCAGTGCATATCAAAGTTATATTTACACTATAGTCTATTTAGTACACAAGAGCATTATGTCTCAAAAATATACAAACCTTAATTGAAAAAACTGCTAAAAACTGCTAACAATCATCTGAGCCTTTAGCAAGTCATAATCTTTTGCTGGTAGGGGGTCTTTCCTAGATGTTGATGGCTGTTGAGTGATCAAGGAGATGGTTGTTGAAGGTATCTGTGACAATTCCTTAAATTAAGACAATAATGAAGCTTGCTGCATCAGTTGACTTCTTTCACAAAAGATTTTGGACACCACTTCTAATTCTAGTTATCTTGTTATTTAGGGCAACAAGGCCCAAGGGGCAGGGGTGTGTTCAGGGATGCAGAGTGTGGCCACACCCAGAGTGCTGGACTCCTCGAACCCTGTGGGGCGTGCAGCGTGGGGGTTCCTGTATCACCACATTTGATTCTTATAGCTAACTTCTAAGCTGAGGGCTATTATCATCCTATTTTGCAGAAGAGTAAAATTAAACTTAGAGAAAATACTTTATAGGCAGTAGTTAGCTATTTATTGGAAGATAAAGGCACCTAAACATCTATGTTCAGACCTGTAGGTCCATGGGATTTTATCCTATCCATCATGACCCAGAAAGTTTAATGCTTTTCCTGAGCCAACAAATCCCCCCAATACTAATATCTCATGATACTCTTATAGGCTTTAACTTGGGTCTAAACTCCAGGATACCAAAACATACTGACCCAGACAACTGGAGATGGGCTTAATGACAAACACAATGAAGGCAGGGCAAGAAATCTGCAGTTACTTCCCTGAAGGCTTCCTGAGCCCTCAAAGTCACCCGTAAGAGTTAACATCAAGTTCTTCCCAGCTCCTTTTACACTAATGTATTAACCTCCTCCCATGAATCAGACAAAGCAAAGTGTAATCAGATGAGATTCCCCTGCACCAAAAAGATGTAGAGCTAAAGAGGCCTATAAAGCCATGGAGAATGGTTAGGGAGCCAGCCTGGGATGAAAAGGGACGCAACAGTCACCTGTTCATCCAGAAATACATTGAGAAATTACTAAGTGCCAGGCACTCTGCTAGTCCCTAGGAATGCCACAGTGAAGACAGACCTGCTTTGTCCCTTTCTTCATGCACCTTACAGAACTCTCACCATATGATCATAGGTAATCAATTTTCTTTTAGAGTGCTGCTCTAGGGAAGTTAAGGCTATAATGGGACAGGGGACCCAATCTAGTCTGATATTTACAATAAGATCTGAAGGGTAAATATTAAAAAAAAAAAAGTTAGGAAGAGCCATGAATTCAAATGAGATCCATTTTCAGTATACTTAATTTGACCTATTTGTGAGAAATCCAATTATTTTCAAGGAACTCCATGCCAGACACTTCATTATGCAATTCATTCAAATTGCACAACAGCTCCATAAGGTAATTATTATTCCATTTCTAAGTCTAAAAACTGCAAATAAAACATATTAACTTGACGATGGGAGCAAGGCAGGTAAGATCCAAAGTTGGCATTTGTCCCCATCTGCCTGCCTCAAAGACCCTGCTCTTAGCACGTTAGATTAGGAGTTTCTTTTTTCTTCTGAAGGAATCGACCTCTACATTCACTCCCTTTATCACTAACTCCACTGTGAATAAACCAAACTCCTCTTCCTGCTGACAGCTTTTGAAATATTTAAAAGCACAATTATGTTTGCCAACCCAGCTCCCAATCTTGCACTGCCTTGTAAGCGTGTATGTGTTTATATATTCCAATCACAAGAACAATGACCTTATGTCCTACCTTCTGCCTTATTTATTCTTGTTGATAAGGCTGTAACACCGTATCATATTGACACAAGGCCTGTCTTCTGTTAGGACCTCGTATGCGTAACTCACCACTCTGCCCCATTCCCTTGTACATGCCACATTCCCTTTCCACACACAGGTTTTATCACCTGCATTTCCTTTATTGTTAAGCTCTACTGCTTTCTGACATTGGTTGTCAATGACTATTCCTCACAACCTTCTCTGCCTGTTCCTTTTACCCTTTGTCTCACTCTTTCATCTCTATTACCTGACATTTTAAATTCTCACTTGCTTCACGCCTAGCTTCCCCATTTGTTGCTTCTCTTATTCATTAGCTGCCTCAAGCTTGTGCCCCTTTCTTGAGTTAAACTCCCACAAAGTAAGTGGAATTTTCTGTGCCAGAGCTAATACACTTATCTCAGTCAATTTATAGCCAGGTCTAATTATAATCCATAAGTAAGACACAGAATAAAGTGGGAGATGGGAAACATCAGGTAAGTTTGTCTTAGAGAAAACATCTATTTTAAGTTTTGAGATGCGTAAATGGAAAAAAAGAGACCACTTCTTACATTTTGTAGAGAAAGAAAACTATGTCAGATCCTTTATTTAACTATGCCTATGACATCTAAGGATCACTGGTGTGAAAAAATAAAGCACAAAATGATGAATAGCTTTGGAAAACTTAAGAAATTATTTATCAAATGCTTCTATGAGACAGGTGTTCTCAACATTGATTTATAATTATTTTCAACTTCTAAAGTCAGGGGTTGATTCTGTCCTATGGTGAATTAAATCCCATGAATGTACCAGTAACATTCATTGTTACCAGTAACAAACAATTGCTGGTTTAAAGGCAGCAAAACAATTAAAGGTGTCTTCCTACACATGGAGGAAGTCTCTCAAACTGCCGGAAGACACCTTAATTGTTCTGCTGCCCTTAAACGAGCAATGTCTGCTGGGTAACTACTGCAGTTAAAGTTGCTATACTTTATATTCCGTAGCACCAGTAGCAGTTTTTCTTATTAGAGTCACTATTAATCCATGCTACTAAACACACTGTAACATTCATGGGAGCTAAGCTTCTCTTAATAGTTTTCTCTCACATAAAACACACACACATTTCATACCACATCTGCAGAAAGGAAGCTCTGATGTTGGAAAATTTACATGACTAAATGAAATGACTACAGTTTTCAATTAAAGAAAAAGACCAGAGGTAAGAGAATACATGGGGACTTGAAAAACACAACCGAGAGATTCCTTCTAAATCCCTTTCCGAATTGTCTCTCCATGGGCACTTTTCTTTTGAGTATTTTCCTCGACTTTACATTTTATCACGAGGGTAAGTAGGGAAGAAACTGCTGTCCCTAGTTTGAGGTTCCTACTTTGTTGTGTAAGGAGATGTTTCTTCCCTTTCAGAGGCATCAGAGAGATTTTCAAACCTTTTCACCCTACTTATTCTCCCCCCAAAAGAACAGTATGTCTCACCAACTGCACGACTGGGGAAGTCACCGCCCATGCACAGCCTGGGCTCTGTTCTTGCCTTTTGAGCCGCGAAAGTGTAAGTTCTGCTCCCACTCCTGTTCTTCAGGAGTAAGTAAGCACACCTGAGGCTACAGCACCAGTTTTCAAAGTGTGGTCCAAGTACCAACAGCATCAGTGCCTCCCATGAAATTGTTAGAAATGCAAATTGCCCAGCTTCCTCTTAAACCTACAGAGTCTGACACCCTTGATTTAGGGCCTAGAGATCTGTGTTTAACAAGTCCTTCCAAGCCTTTCTTATACACAAGAAAGCTTAAAGAGCATTTCTTCTAAAGCAGGGCTTCTAATTTTTAACATGCAAGTGAATAACGTGGGGATATTTTTAAACTGCACGTTGTGATTCTGAGATGGGGCCCAGGATTGTCCAGGTCTAACATGGTCTCAGGTGATAATGATACTGGACCAGATACTTTTTCAACTTTGCCTGAACATTAGAGACACCTGGAAAGCTTAAAAGCTGTCAGTAATTGAGCTCCATCCCCAGAGATTCTGACCTAATTGGTTAGCTATGTGGTCGGTGGATCTGAGCCAATTGTGCTTAAAGATCTAGTTGGTATTTCAGTCTCTAGGTCTGTTTTTTACTAGTTTCAAGCTTACAAAGGGAAGAATGAGATTGGCACCCTAAATCCCAACTGAAAAGTGCTTTACGAAGTCAGCAGCATAATCTAACTCTAGTCCATGGAGAGAACTATTGTTTACTTAAACTCAATTGATTGTTGCTGTTCTTTTCTACAATAATATTAAGACCTAAGACCTGAAAGACCAAGATTAAGAAAAGCATCTAGGAGAAATGAAGCAAAGAGATTTCTCAACCTGCTTTTAAAGGGAGATTACAGCACTTAGAATGAGAGGCTAGATAAAGGAGTTGGGTCACCTCTCTAGTGCATAGTATAGTGGAGATAAGGTGAGTAGCCCCTGTGGGGGCCAACCCTGAATACCTTACAATAAAGAGCAAATAGCAAGGAGATCCCAGGGTTGAAATCTTTGTGATCTCCTTGAAGACATTCCTAGAAATTATCAACTACTGAAAATCCCTCCAACCAACAAATATTTGTCAGATACCTACTTTTGACAATGCCATGCACTGGAAATAAAATAATGAACAAAGGAGAATTCCACTTCCAGGATGGTGGGATAAGGAGCCCCACAAACCCTTACTCTAGTAAAACCAGTGTAACTGGTGAAAATTGTTTTAAAAATATTTAAGGTCTCTGAAAATTTTCCTATAGATGAAGAGAAAATTAAGAAACACATATTTAAGAAAAACTACTAAAACTCAGTGAGAAAACCAAGAATTTATAGCTTTTGTACTGCTCCCCACTCTCTATGAATAAATATGTCAATAAATTAGATAACTTAGATGTAATGAACAAATTCCAAGAAAAATACAAACTGTCAAAATTGACTCAAGAAAAAATTAAAAATCTGAATAGACTAGTAATATAAAATTAGAGATCAAAAATTACCATAAAGAAAAATCCAGTCCTAGATGGTTTAATTGGTAAATTCTACCAAACATTTAAAGAAAAATTAATACCAATCATTTACAAACTTCCAAATCATGGAAGAATGAACACTTCCAAATGCTTTTTTGAGGCCAATATTTCCCAACACCACAATCAATAAAATTGATTGGCCAAAAACTGCAAAAAGAAAAAAAAAAGAATATAAAAAGGATCATCCTCAACTTGATAAAAAGCAACTGTTCTATGTAATCCCTATACAAATTCCAAAAAGGATTTTGCAGAAGTTGGCAAACTGATTCTAAAATTCAAATGGATATGCAAGGGACCCAAAAAAGCCAAAGCAATTTTAAAAAAGAAAAACAAAGTTGGAGGTTGTAAATTCTCAGATGTCAAAACTTACTATACAGCTCCAGGAATCAAGACAGTGTGGTATTGGCATAAAGACAGAGAGATTAATGGAATAAATGGAGAGTACAGAAGTCAACCCCTACATTTACCACCAATTGCTCTTCCCTGTGGGGGCCCAAACAATTTCATAGAGATAAGTGGACAGCCAAAGGTAAAAGAATAAAGTTGGACTCTGACTGTCCTAGTCCCTTCGAAATCACTATAACTAAATACCATACACTGGATGGTTTAAAAACAACAGAAATTTATTTCTCACAATTCAAAGGGTAAGCCAGCATGGTCAGGTTCTGGTGAAGGTTCTGTCCCAGGTGGCAGAGTGCCAACTTCTTTCTGGGCGATCAGACTGTAGGATGGGGAGGAATCCCTCTGAGGTATCTGTTGTAAGGGCACTAATCCCATTCATGATGTCTCTGCCCCATGACCTAATCACCTCCAAAAAGCCCCACCTCCTAATACTATCACTTTGAGGTTGGGATTTCAACACATGCATTTTAGAAGAATATAAACATTTGGTTCATTGTATTTATTACCTTTATATAGCTCAAAGGCCTAATTATATGAACTAAAACTATAAAAACAGAGGTATAACTCATAACCTTGAAAGACGTAATGGATTTTTAGATATGACACCTAAGCTACAAGCTACAAATAAAAACCACATACATTGAACCTCATCTAAATTTAAAATGTTTGCTTTTCAAAGGATAATAACCAAAGAAATGAATTTTATATCATAATAAAATATTCCCCCAAAATAGTAAACAGATCACCAATAATCTCTGCCCTCAGGTAATATGCTTCTCTCATCATTTCCTCCAGAGTTGAATTAGATGTCACATATAGGAAGCACACACAACTCTGACTTGGGAGCAGGAATCCAGAATTTCCTAAAGGAAATGACAAATCGGCTCCGATCAGACGAGTGAACAGGAGTTATTGAGTAAAGAGTATAATGCAAGGAGAACATTTCAAACAAGTGAATTTACATTGTGTAGGGCTAGAGCACAAGAGACTAAAATAAATTGTGTCACCCAGTAAAGAATTAGATGGTTCATGTTTCATCCTGCAATCCCATTACTGGGCATCTATCCAAAAGGAAAAAAAACTTTTTATTATAAAGACACTTGTTCTAGGCTGTTTATTGCAGCCCAATTTACAATCACTAAAATGTGGAAATAGCCTAAATGTCCTTCAACCCAGGAATGAATTGGTGAGCTGTGGTATATGTATGCCATGGAATAGTATTCAGCCATCAAAAATAATGGAGATTTAGCAGCATTTGTACTAACCTGGATGGAGGTGGAACATGTTATTCTTAGTGAAGCATCACAGGAATGGATAAGCATGAATCCTATGTATTCAATTTTGATATGAGAATAATTAATTACAATTAATGACATGGTGGAACATGGGGGAAGGGGAGATCAGACAGAGAAGGAGGGAGGGAGTGAGGGAAAGGAAAAGAAGAAAAAAAAGAAAAGAAAATAGTGACTAATTCTCACATAAATTGGATTTAATTTTGATCAAAGTACATTACTTAAACATTATTTTTAATTCAACTTGTTAATATGTTGTTTAGGATATTGCATCCTCATTTATAAGTGAAATATGTTTGTAATTTCCCCTTTATAATAATACATTTTCTCCAGTTTTAATATCAGGTATATCCAGATTAAGTAGAATGATTTTGAAGTATTTCTTTTTTTTCTATTGTCTATAATATTTGGCCCAATCTGTTTTTTGAAATTATATCTTACTTTTATTTATAAATTTTAGTTGTCTATTTTTTAAGACTTGGAAAAAAAATAAGAAGTTAACTGATGACTCCATACTGAACCTCAGAGTCAAAGCATTCTATAATAGACATACTCTTATTTGACAATGTGATTATTACTTTCTTTACATTATTATTATTATTATTGCTTAATGTTTGGCAATCATCTGATTTCTTTTCTGAATGTATTTATCTTTGTTCTTTCTTTACGAGGTTTTTGTATCTAGTCCTTTTCTTAAACATTGTTATTGTTATTAAATTTTAAGCCTTTTTAATTTTGTGAAGGCAAAAAGTGGAAACCTAATAAACACATGTGTGTGTAAAAAAATTGAAAATAAAATAAAAAGAATTGGATGGTAACGGGGTCATATCTGTGTGGGATATCACATGAGACTAGAGAAAATTCATGAACAACCTTGCAGACTATGGTATAAGTCTGAATTTATACTATATCCCACAAGAAAATAAAATAGAACGCCAGTAAAGAGTTTTAAAGGGAAAGAGTAGCGGCATTAGTAAGAGCTGGTGAAACATATGATGTTTGGATTTATTTGAGTAATTGTTAAGTTCCCTTGTATCTGCACAGAAAAAATAAATAAATCTAACAATGTAACATAAAAATCAGAAAACATAATCTGACAGACTGATGAATTTAGCTACACAAAAATTAAAAACAAAAGATCTTCTTGGCAAATATTACTAAAAGTAAGTGAGAAGACAATTGCCAAACATCACTAAAAGCAAAATCAAAAGACCCTTGCCAGAATAAAAATATACATATATTTGCAATTTATCTTTCAGATAAAGATTAATTTCCCGAACCTATAAAACAGTTCCTAAAAATAAAGGAGAAAGACAAACTTGCAGTAGGAAAATAGATGAACAATACTAACAGAAAGTTCAAAGAAAAAAGAACATAAACACTTTATAAAAACTTAAGGGAACACTTCTACACTGCTGGTGGGAATGCAAATTAATTCGTTCCGTTTGGAAAGACATCTGGAGAACACTGAGAGAACTAAAAATAGACCTGCCATTTGATCCTGCAACTCCTTTATTAGGTATATATCCAGAAGACCAAAAATTGAATTACAACAAAGATATTTGTATCAGAATGTTTATTGCAGCCCAATTCATAATTGCTAGGTCATGAAAGAAGCCCAAATGCCCATCGACCCACGAATGGATCAATAAATTGTGGTATACGTACACCATGGAATACTATGCAGCCCTAAAGAAAGATGGAGACTTTACCTCCTTCAAGTTTATATGGATGGAATTAGAAAATGTTCTTCTTAGCAAAGTATCTCAGGAATGGAAGAAAAAGTATCCAATGTACACAGCCCTATTTTGAAACTAATTCATAGCTTTTACAGGAATGTCATAACCTAATTATAGCCTTGGAATATGGGAAGGGGGTGGGAAAGGGGAGGAGGGGGTTGGATGGGGGAGGGAGGGTGATTGGTGGGGTCACCTCTATGGTTTATCTTACAAGGGTACAAGTGAATCTTTCTAAAAGCAGAGTATGAATGTCTTAACTCAATAACTACGAAAATGACATGAAGGTTATGTTAACCAGTTTGATGAGAGTATTCAAACTGTATACGAAAACAGCACACTGTAACCCATGATTGCATTTATGTACATAGTTATGCTATAAGAAATTTAAAAAAAACTTAATCTCACTCATTACAAATAAAAGCAAATTAAAATTACATATATGTGTGTGTGTGTGTGTGTGTGTGTTTTCTTACTTGGCTGGAAAATGTCAGAAAGCTTGAAAATACCTTTTGCTGGCAAACATATGAGTAAAATGCTACTCTCCTACGTGACTAGTGAATGGGCAAATTGGTACGACTTTACGGGAAGGCAATTTAGCAAAAGTTGTCAATCAAACAGGTTTTGACTTGGCAATTCAGTTTCTGAGAATTAACCTGTAGGTAACACGTATGCAGCCAAAGACCTATTGATGAGGCTTTTCATTACAGCTTTGCTTTTAATAACAGTGGATTAGAAAAACCTAAACATCCAGCATAAGGAAACTGCCCTAAGAGTTGTGGCGTAACCACACAGTGGGCACCCCTGCTGCCATCAGACAATGGGGAGCATTTTTTCTATTGACACAGAACAACATACACTTTATATTGGTATGTGAAAAAAGAAAATGAATGAAGAATAGGATCTTCTGAATAGGATACTACAGTGTGGAAAGAACATGTTTCCTAGTATATTGGGGGTCCTTGGAAGGATTCACCAGAGGTTCACAGCACAGGCTGCCTGAGGGACTGACATGCACCTTAGTGGATGTGGACAAGATAGGGAAAGACACTTGCCTTTCTCACCTTCTCACAATTTTTGAACGATGGGTCTCAAAAGTGAAGAAACTTAAAATTTTTAAAAAGTTAATTTAACCATTGAAAGGTTTTCTCAATTACTTCAGTGGAGACTGTAAAAGAAAAAAGATGCAAACTGTCTCAAGGTATTGATGTCAGATGACAAAGCAGTTCTGCAGCATTCAAATGTTGATGCGAACACCAGTTTCCATGGGTCCATAAGTACATATTTAAAGGCATATTTAAATATAAGTGTTAATGGAAGCTAAGCCCCACGATCTGTCCTCTGCAAGCTGCAGCCCCAGAAATCCCAGGGGTGTGACTCAGTCCTCCTCTGCAGGCCTGAAAACCAGCACACCAATAGTTCAAATCCCAACCTGAGGGCAGATGAGATAAACTGCCCCAGCTTGAGCAGTGGAGTGAATTCCTCCCTTCTCTGCTTCTTGTTCTGTTTAGGTCCTCAATGAACTGGATAATGCCCCATCACACTGCAGAGGACAACCTACTCTGTAGAGACTACTGATTCAAGGCTAATCTCATACAGAAATACCTTCACAGACACACCCAGAAGTATGGTTTAATCTGGGTACCCCATGTCCCACTCACATTGACACACAAAATTAACTATCACAAGGTTCAAACAATCCTCACATTTATAAGAAATGTGTGTGAAGTAACTGTTCCATCCATCTAAAATTTTACAGATGCTTCTAGAATTTAGTATTGTTGAAACCATGACCTGTTAATCACATATAAAGATGGAGAAGCTATTTAGTGTTCTCTATCTGCTCAGCTCCCTTCAACACAATTCTAACATTTGGGGAATTTTCCACCTCTGGAGTTTCACCTTCCTCAGGTTGATAAAAGTCCTTTTCTCTGCCTTTTCTGCAGCTGAGTCCCAGGTACATGCCCAGCAGCCGCCCTCCAGCATGAGTTTCCCAGCTTGCATCTGCATCCAGTTTGCTGGTGGAGGGACAGCAGAGGCCTGGGGCTTTGAGGACAGCAGTGACTGCAAGGTGGAGTGCCAAGGTCAGCACAGAACACAGCTGGAGAATCCGGTGCCTGGTGGACATGGCAGCCACCATGTCATTTTCTCTTCAGGCTGATGTGGTACATGGTTTGGGGTCTTTTTCTTAAAAGTACAACTTCAAGGCATTGAGGTTATTCTCTAGCCTTCTTATTTTTGTTTGCTTGTTTGTTTATTTTGTTTGTTTGTTTTTGAGACAGACTCTCACTTTGTTGCCCTTGGTAGAGTGCTGTGGCATCATAGCTCACAGCAACCTCTAACTCCTAGGCTCAAGTGATTCTCTTGCCTCCGCCTCCCAAGTATCTATAATTGCAACTCAGCCTCCCAAGTATCTATAATTGCAAAATGCTCACCTATTTTTTTTTAACAGATGGAGGTCTCACTCTTGCTTAGGCTGGTTTCAAACCCATGAGCTCAGGCAATCCACCTATCTTGGCCTCCCAGAGTGCTAGGAGGGGGCGTGAGCCACCACACCAGTCTCTGGCTGTCTTAATAACTCTGTGAGTGGCTCGGCGCCTGTGGCTCAAGCGGCTAAGGCGCCAGCCACATACACCTAAGGTGGCGGGTT
>NW_003852443.1:3066893-3092128 GCF_000181295.1 Otolemur garnettii
TAAATCATGCAGGAAAGGAAAGAAAAAATCTGCATAATAAAAGTACAATGGGAAGCTGTTTTTCCAGTCTAATAAATGCCATTATTGATAGCTATAACCTTATACTGAATTGAGGAAAAGAGTGTAGAAATAATATTATTAATAACATTATGTGCTTTATCTATACCATCATAGTTAAACACACAGCATCCCAGGTAGGGAATCATTTTATATAAGATAAAACAGAAATCAGAACAATTATGTTGCTTAAAATCATAACTAGCTTTGAACCTAAACATCTAGTCCTCTTCTTATATTGCATTAACTTCTCTGAGTTTAAACATAAGTCCTAAAACACAGAGTAAATTATTTCAAGTTGTTTACCCCTCTATTGGTAATAACTGTTCATTAAAGTAATTTGTATTGTTCCAACCTAAGTGACCATTTACATAAGAACAATGACAAACACAGCTGCTATAAAAGACAAAGCAAGGTACAGGGGTGTTGGTGTGCCTGTAGTCCAACCTACTTGGGAGGCTGAGGCAAGAGGATTGCTTGAGCCCAGAAGTTCAAGTTCAGCATGGATATATTTCTCTAAAGAAAAAAATATAAAAATATGTCCTGTATTCCCAAAACACACATGAAGCTTCAAAGACAAAAGAAAAAAAAAAAGACCAAGCAAGTGAAGTACCTTGAATGGATCTTAAGCTTCTTAATACCATCTTTATTATCCTTACAACATAATCAAACATTACAGGACATGGGTTACTGTCAGGCCCACTCCACCACTGAAGCACTACCTTCCCTGGAAGGCATTAGTTCTCCACTTTCTTATCCATTCTTTTTCCCTATTTGAACTTTTCTGCTTTTTTCACTTATGAACTTATTTTTTTAAGATACAGAAGCTTTCTAGATGTGAAAAGATGCAAACCAAGGATTTGTTCAAGGACATTCAAATTACAAAGAGGAAAGAATTCATCAAGAGTTTGTTACTCGCTGTTATGTGTTTGCCAGCAGAGTACTATGCATTCTTTGGATGATATTAGGAACTTATAATAGGTACTTTCCAAGGTGATATGGAAAACACAAGAATAATCAATGCATGGTATATGTCTTCACAAAAGTTACAAGCATGGTCAAAAATAACCACAATTCAAATGGAAAATAAGAGCCATGGAAAAGTACCTATAAATAGAGTTACTATTTTTGACTAGAAAAAATGGCAGAGATGATGTGTAAGTCAGATACGTGAAACTGAACAGAGATAGAATTCCGGGGAGAAGGAGCAAAACAGGGCGAAGCTCAGAGGAAGGGAAGCCCCCTGAATGTGCATAACGAGGAAACACATAGCTTTGCTGTCTGGCAGCATCGCGGATGGTAGAGATGGGGATTAGCCTGGAAATACAGTATGACTTATGAGAACGCTCCACGTCTGGCTCAGAAGTCAGAATTTATTTTGGCGGGCACGATCATTTTCACTAGGTGCAGATACACTGAGTTCTGAATGTGTTTTGGCCATCCATACCAGGTGCTCAATCAGCAATGCCAACTTCGTCATTACTTCTTATAACATATTTCTTACATTAGTAGAATTAGTGAAGTGGGCAAAGTAAATGGCCCATCAGCAAACGGATATGCTTTAGATTTCAGTCCTTATGTCTTACATTTATTCTGCATGACATTTAGAGTTTTGTGGATTATGTGACATGCATAATGCCTCCCAAAATATTCACTTGATTGGTAACAAAGTTAAATGAATCCTTGTGCTCAAAATAAAGAAATGGATGTCCTAAATGCATACTTACATAAACATAAATTTGTTTTTTTTTCCATTTCTATGCCCAGCATGAAGCTGTTAGAACAGAGTCGTTTTATACATCATTAAATAATAATATTTATCCTGCAGAGTTAAACCATATTAATTGCATTTCTCATTTTCTCTTTTGAAAGCAAAATGAAACAATGCACAAAATTATAATCATTTTAAAGTTGTTGAATGTTGGATCTAAAATTCAATTTGTCTACTCAAGTCATATTTGCAATCTTTTATTTTCACTACTTGAATAATAAAGTTTTAGACATATATAAGTTTTTAATTCAATTCCTTGCATTAGTTTGTTGGAGGGACTCCTAGTTCCCGATGATTAGAATAAAGGTGTTCTGAATTATCATTTAAATTATGTAAAAAATGAATTTTGAAACATTTTTTCTTTTTTGGGATGTATATCTTTTACCTGACGCCTGCCCTTATGAAGATGACTTTCCAAGTGAGAATTACACCCAGAAAAATGATAATTATTTGTCACTGATGAAAACAGGACACATACATTTTATGTGTTTTCATGTATTAAGATATTTCTCAGGGGTAAACACTAAGCTTAAGGATCTATCACCTGATACACAATTTATACAGAGGTTTATAAGTCATTGGGTATAGTTGAATGATTACCCATAAAGAGAGAGAAAAAAGAATGAAAAATCCTTCACTTCTTGTTGCGAATGAATTGTTTCTGGCCTAAAGGTTGGAATCCAGTTAATATTCAAAGCCACCCATTGAAGAAGGTGCACATGCCTTTGTGGTTAGTCTCTTCATATCCTGAACATGGTGGTCTCCATCATCCTGTCCCAACTTTTAGTGGAACTGTGCTGACAGTGCACAAATTTAGAGTGCAGGGGCCGCAAACTGAACACACTGTTTATAGGAAAAAAAGGAGTGTGTTCCCTTAAATCTAGAGTCACATTGGCAGGGGAGTTGGCAGAATTCAGCCACCAAGTGCAGATAACATCTTCACTAATCTGGTCTTCATCTGTAAAATTATATGAGCCCTAAAGATGACTGGCTCTGACCCAGGTGCTACAACAACAGGGGTAAAAAAGCATTTATATGGTGTATGCACACACATGCTGCCTCAAATAGCGCTCACCATGAACCTGTGGGTAGTACAGGATATATGTAAAAAAACAGAAGGCCACAAAAAAATGAACTTAATTCGAAAAACAACTGCATGTGTGGGAAACACAATGTTGCATAACCTGCTGTGCATGGCCTGACTAAACATCACCAGGAGCCAGGGTGGAGGCCCCAGTGTTACAAGCCCCATAGCTCTCATTCATTAACAGCAATTATCACCCCCATCATTACTTTACAAATTAAAAAAACCTTAGCTGAAGAAGTTATGATATAGTCCATGATCGTAATAGAAATGGGTAAGAAAGAAAGAGACTGCTCTTGATAATAATGAGAGAAGCGATGCAAATTTGGCAGGACAAATCAAATTGGGTTGTAAAGCGAACACACTTTACAAGCCTGGTAAAGAGGGTGCAGCTGTTTGTGTATGCAATGTCACTCTCATTAGGAAAGGTTATCTTGCCGCGCCAGTCTGTAGTTTCTTATTAACAAAATGGAAAGTGAATATACATACTACATTAAACATTTCACCTCTTCAGGGCCATATCTGACAACTGTGTTTATCCATGCATTCACTCAATTCAACAGTCATTTATTAAGCCTCTGCTATAGACAAGGCAGTTTCATTTTGGATAGCATAGAAAAAGTCAATACTTTCAGAAGCAGATTTATGTTTTTTATTGAATCATAAAAATGTAGATTACAAACACGATATACAATGGCACTGATATCGTTGGCTGAGGCAAACTGTTCTCCATCCAAAACTGGTATGTATGCTGTGACTGGAGTCCTTTCTAGATGACGTACTTTCGCAGCATCTGCATTGCAGCGTCAGGTTTAGGAGCTTCCCCTTCCCTGAGGTCTGCTGAGATGTACCTACATCTCTGCTCCAAAAAGAGGCTTCTTACCTGTTACCAAAAACTCACAATTCCAGCTGCTATTGAGCAGAGTTTTGTTCTGAGTGTTATCTTCAGATTCAAGTCAAAGGCCACATCATAAAATAATTTTACATAATTCATAAAAATTACCAAGTAGTTCTATATTTCTCTTTAGCTCCACTTATTTGTATTCTACCAATTGTACAAAACCAATTTATGTGCCACTTCTTCAACAAAGATTTCTTTGTTCCCCGTAGCTTAAATTAAGTTCGTCTCTTTTTCAATATTCCTCACATTGAGGAACGCTGGGTTAAAAGCTTTCTTTTTATAAAATATGAATTCACATAATATCATTTCATTTCCAATGTTCTTATTTATTTTTAAGGATCACATATATTTCATACAACCTTAAAGGGAATCTCTGGAAGAATTTAAAGTAAGGTAAAATGGTTAATATATATAAATTGTTTTAAAGAAACAATCAGAATTCATAAAAGGTATAAGTTATACAACCACATGATAGAATTAAAGCTAAGTATTATCTATCGGAGCAGTAAACACAAGTGTCTTAAATGCCACTATTTATTTTTAAAAATTCTCAGATAGGTTTGCAACACCAAATGCCAGCTATCTAACTTATGAAACATACCTAAAATGGCAAGATTGTGGGATAGAAAGGGGTAACAGCTGATCTGTACCTCCAGGCCTTCCTCCTCAGGAACACTAGGGTGGTTTGGACTTTAAGCCAGAAGTCTTTATCATACTGATAGAATTTGGTGGCCAGAAGAAAAGGAGCCTCTCCCTGAGGCTTCTATCTACTATACCTATTTCTTATTAAACAAAGAATCTTTCTGGCAGGATATACCTGATCTAACTAGATTGCTTTTTATTTAATAAGCCTGAATTATTGGATGGATGATCCCAAGCTCTGCTGGAGAATGGAAGCCAGTCATGTGGAATGCCTGGGGATATAAATTCCCGCCAATCTAAGCCACTTCTCTGTAGTAACTCATCCGGCATGGCATGAGCTTTCAAACCTCAAACCCAACCAATCACAAATCTTTGTCTAGGAAGGAGCATCTAATAGATTCAAGAACTCCCAGAAAACAATTTAATGTTGGGAGTGACTCCTTTCCTCAATTTTATTTTGCACAATTCTTAGTACAGTTTTGTGCTGGGTAAGGCTGTTTTGTGTGAGTCTAATGGACAACTGACACCTCTGTAATAGTGCAAAAAATAATGTGAGCCAGTGCCGTGATTTATTATAAAGCAAATAGGGAAACAAAGTCTGAAAGGTAGAATTTGAAGCAAAGGACACTCCGTGGAATTTCAAAACAAAGTAGTGAGAAAAGAAAACTACAAACCAATATCCTTCATGTATAGGATAAGGAATCAAAATAACAATAGTATCAGCACCAAGTCATTCCAGCAATACAAAAAAAGGACTACCAACTGAGATTTACCCCAGGAATGCATGATTGGCTTAATACACAAAAATCAATAAACACTATACCCTATATCAATAAAAGAAAAAGACAAGAACTAATTGATTGGTTAAAAAGTAAAAAAAAAAAAAAAAAAAATTCTGAACAAACTAGGATTAGATGAAATCTCATAAAAGCATCTGTGAAAAAGCTACAATTATACATAGTAATAAAAGATTAAATGTCTTCTTTCTTAAGATTAGGGACAAGACAAGGTATCTACTTTTACCATTGCCACTCAATATTGTATTAGAGGTTAGTGTAGTAAGAAGAGAACAAGAAATAGAAGTATCAGATTATAAGAAGTAAAACTATGTTTATTCACAAATAACCTGATTGCCCATGTAGAATTGCCTAAGAAAATTACGAAGAAAAAAAATATATAAGAGTAATAAACAAGTTCAGTACATTTACAGAAGATAAAAATCAATTTCACTTTTATATACTAGCTACAAAAGATCAAACTGAAATGAAGAGACAATTCCGTTCATAATGCTACCAAAAAGATTAAAATATCTACAAGCAAATTGTGCAAAAGAAGTACAACACTGTACGCAGAAAATTAGGAAACACTGCTGAGAGAAATTAAAGAAGTTCTAAGTAAATGGAGAGATATATCGTGTTCGTGGTTTTTAACATAGTAATTTACCCCCAAATAAATCTATCAATTCAATCCAATCCATATTAGGATCTTAACAGTTATTTTTGTAGAACTTGATGATCTACATGTAGAACTTATAAAGAAATGAAAAGAACTTAGAATAGCCAAAATAATTTTGAAAAAGAAGAAAACAGTGGGACTCACATTGCCTGATTTCACCCCTTATAACAAAGTTATAATAATTTTTAACACAGTGTAGCCTTGACCAATGGAATAGAGCCCAAAAGTAAACCCTTATGTGTATGGGCAATTGACTTTCAGCCAAGGTGTCAAATAGTTCAATCGAGAAAGAGTAATGCTTTCAGCAAACAGTAAAGTAAAAGTGCCTGCTTACATGCCAATAAGTAAATAAATAAATAAATAAAATCAAAAATTGTCTTCACATCATACTCAAAAATTAACTCAAAATGAATCATAGATTTAAATGTACATCTATAATACTTCCAAAAGAAAGCATAAGAGAAAAATCTTTGGGCTATATATAGGGTTAGGCAAGATTTTTAATATATGACACTAAAAACACATAAAATTTGATGAATTTCAAATCATCAAAATTTCAAAATCAAAAATAAAAATGACAAGATAGGCCACAATCTAGGAAAAAATATTTGCAAATCATAAATCATCATATATCTGGAAAAAGACAGGTACCCAGAATACATAAAGAACTCTTATAAATCCATAAGGAAAACAAAATTAAAAGATTGGCACAAGGTCAGAATAAATGTTTCACCAGAGAAGATATAATAAGTATCTAACAACTATGTGAAAAGACGTTCACTATGATTGGTTATTATGGAAATGCAAATTAACACCAAAATGAGATGCCATTATATTCTCACTAGAATGTCTACCATTCAGGAGACTGACTTAATAAGAATATGAAAACACTGAACCTTCATACATTTCTAGTGAGATTTTAACATGATACAATAACACTGAAAAATACTTTGGCAGTCTCCTAAAAACTGAACAGAAATTCTGCCCAGATATTCCACTCCTGGGTATATACCCACAAGAGAAATAAAAAAGTTAAATCCACAAACCAATTGTACACAAATTTTTATAGCAGCTTTATTCATAAAGGCCGCAAACTGGAAACAGTCCAAATATACATTAACTGGGGAATAGAAAAGCAAAATGTGACATATCCACGTAACAAACTACTATGCAGCGGTGTAAAGAAAAAGGCTCCTGATACGTGTAAATCTAAGATATGTAAAAACCTCAAAACCCGTATGCTATGCAAGAGAGAACCCAGGCACAGAAGACTACATACGAAATCTTTTTATGTAGAGGAGATTTCTATACACGGGGCAAATTTATACAGGCAGAAATTACACGAAGGGTCGCAGTTACAGATGGAAATAGGAATTGATTGCAAATTGGTAGCAGAGAGTATTTTTTTAAGTTGATGAAAATGCTTTGAAACATTGTGGTGATGGTTGCACAACAGTATAAATTTACAAAAAATACAGAACTATATCCTTACAATCAATAAATTTTATGATATATAAATTATTCCTGAAAACCCCGAAATGAATAATATGTACGTGCTCTAAAGCTCTTTTGAAGATTAAAAGCATCAGATTTTTGAGGTCCCTGCCTGCTAAAAATATAATTCTGCCCCCATGAAAATGAAATATAAGGGCAGTATTAACTGAAAATACATGTAAGGAACTTAAAGAAAACATTTCTTCTTTCCCCAGGGGAAATGCTTTTAATAACTTTTCTGAAATATCAAAAAAAAAAAAAACCTTCTGCATTCTCTAACCTCACAGGTACTCTAAAATCTTAATTTTACTTCTGAGTAATCCATCATTCAATTTAATGAAATAACTCTCCTCTATGATTCCACTTACGATTGTTTATGTTTGATAAACCAAATGAAGATTGTAATCGTGACACTTTATACTCATTAAAAAAATAAGCTTATCTATTATTCCATCCAAGTTGATCTGAAAAAGATAAAAAAAATCCGTGATAATTCAAAAAAAGATCAGTCTGCCAGCATAAGTTGAAAAAGTAGCATCTTTGCTTATTTTGTACAAAATATATTGCCTTGGAAGAATTGTTTCAGAGAGTGTTTTTTTGTCCTGAAGTTACAGTGATGCTTCACATTTGTGTAACCCATTATGGCTTCAAAGTATTTCCACATATAATTTTTCTTCTGTTAGTACAGAAGAAACGGAAGACACCTTGTCTCCAATTTCCATTACGGAATGGAAGCTGAAGGATTTTTAAATGACGGCCCCAACTCGTGACGATACCAGGAAGGGGAATCGGGACATGAATTTGAAGCGTCTTATTCCCAGATGTCTGCTTCCCCTCACCACAATGTCAATAAAGGACGACTTATAACTTTCCATACGGCACTGCTGATCTGATTCACTGGAAGGACTGGTTTTGCCAGGAGTTTAAAATGACTGCATAAAATACTTTCTTTAAAAAACAAAACTTCTAAATATAAAAAATGAGGCTGAAGAAAGGCTAAAAGATAACCCACCAATTTCCACACGACTTGTATATTCATAGATCAAGTAAGGATAATGTGAGTTAAGATAAATGAAATTATGTAAAGAAGGAGAAATTAAAATATTGCCTCGGAATAATGCTAGGTAGTACAGTAGTGGACTGAGAGAGGATTTTTTTTTCTCTAAATACCTACGTCCTCAAAAGGAGTTTATATTCTTGGAGAATCTAACAAATTGCTTTCTAATTTCAGTAATTAAATTTCACAAAAGCATATCTGTATAAATATATAATTATACATGGAAGCATCTTTTATTTAGTTGATACATATATTTACATTCACATGAAGCAAAATATCTCTTAATGTTTGAAATTATGTCATAAAGATATATGGATACATGTGTTCTATACTTAGGAATTGTAGAAAATTTTATTCAGACAAATTTCAGTGAAGTTGCGAATAGCAAATCACCCAAATCACTAATTCTGAGAAAACGATCCTGAGCTAAGTCCACAGTCTCTTAAACATGTCATATTCTTTTTCATCAGCAAGACGAGGCAGAAACAATATCAACTAGGAGCAGCTTATTTCTGACTCCTCCCACCCTTCCTCAGAACTCTCTTTTGCATTCCAGGCTATCTCATTTTTTCCTTCATCCAGCCTTTTCTCTCCCAAAAGGATGCTGCTCAGCTGAAATATTCAGAAAATGGTCAGAGGTATGATTCCTCCCCAGATGTTACAGCCTATTGAAAACTGAAAGTCCAGCTCCCTGGAGTTCTCTTGATGTCTTAAGCGTCTTGGCAACTCCAGGGAGGGTTTCTCCTGGGAAGGGTTTTAGACAGAGAAGCAGACATGCACCATATCCCTCACCTTCTCTGATGACCAATCTTTATTATTATTCTTATCATTTTAATTAATAGGTTATTTATTGACCACGATTAAGACCAATGCCCTAGGATAGAGGCCTCTGTGTTGATGAATTAAGATACATTTCTACTCTTTCAGATTTTAAAGTAAGTCAACAAGGAATCTGGCAGGACTATATTCCATTTGAGAAAAAAATAAGCAAAAAGAAATTCCATCTCATCTCCCTTATACATATAGCCCAGCACCAAATAATGCCAGCAAGAAAGAAAAAGATCTGTCTTCTTACATATTAATATTTCTAAAGTAAAATGGTTAATCCTGCTAATAACATAAAGCCATAGTAAACTTCTGAGATTTTTGTATATTGGATAGATATATGCAGAATTAATTAGATAAAATCTGAAATGGACAGAGCCCCACTGTAGCATGTCACTAACATCATTATCTGAACAGAGAGAAGATAGAATAACTTAAACAGCGACATTATTTTCAAATCATTTCAGCCAGATAATTCTGAACTCAAAAGCTTTGATCATGTAGAACCCCGCTGAAAGACTGAATTGTAATCAGCCGAAGATACATTATGTCGCAAAGCGGCAGCCCCAGTACATGGCAGAATCTTATTTTCCATAATTCATTCCTTTCTGAAAATGCAAACACCCCATATGCTTAATAGCCCCCAAAATGATGCTTTCACATTTTAAGATTAGCCATTAGTATTTTATTTAAACACACACACAGACAACGATGGCTCTTAAAGTCATTTTTTAAAAACAAATTTAACCTATGCACTAAAACAAGAATAGTAAGCTGTCGAGGAGGAGCGGCAGTTCAATTGTGTATTTTACCCAAAACTCAATAACATGGCTGTGTTTACGGTGACTTTCAAACTCTTTGAATGTGTTAATTCCGCCACACGACTGGATTTGGCGGCAGGATACAAGAGAAAGAGCTTTACAGAGGCAGAATTACAGTACGTGACAGCCTCTCCATCGTAAGAGTGCTCAAATAAATAAAATTCGACTGGAAATGAGCACCTTTCTATAAATATTAATCTAAGAATACGAGCAAAACAGATATCTGGGGCCATACAGCTTCCTCACATTTTCAGAGCTGTGCTGTTCCAAAGGTAGTGACAGCTGCATGTGGCTCTAAATTTATAATTAATTAAAATTAAATAAAATTAAAAATACAGTCACTCAGTCACACCAGCCATGTCTCAAGTGGTGACTAGCTGTAGTAGTGAAGAGCGCAGAAAAATGTTTCCATCATTGAAGAAAATTCTATAGCCTAGTAGCACTATTCAGAAGCTCTCCAGGACACATAATAATAAACATTAGTCTAATTAATTAACGGCCAAATGAACTGTCATCATTTTATTTTTCTGTGGCCCCATTACTCTAAGTAATATAGAACGAAATCACCACGGACACTGGGTGCTCTGTGAGTGGGTGAGAGACGTGCACGTTAACCTGTCCTATTTACATCATGTTTGGTAAATGATGCGGCTTACTTGTTTTAATTACTTTGGACACCAGAATCTGTATGGTGTTCTGATGTCCAAAGTAATTAAAGAACCAAGTGGTGTTCTTGTAACTCCAATATTAATCATTAGAATGCTTAAAAGGGTCCTTTAACTCAGATCTTTATGAAAAACATAAAATATAAGTTGTAAATGGCTGAACACACATAATAAAATGAGAATAAGCACCTTTCTAGACAGTATTAGGTTTAAGATGTCTGAGTCTACATTGCAGTTTAGAATGCCTAAGTTCATCGTACACAATGGACAGTGAGTTTGTGATTGTCTTCCAGAGGAAATTCTGAAACTCTTAAGCAAGATACGTTGAGTATTCCTGTTTGGGTTTGCTCTGGATTTCTCCATAACCCAGCATCTTCTGTGTGATTCAGCAGAAATGGAGATGTCCATGGGCTTGAACCCAAACCACTCCTACTACTGGCAGCCTTTCTCAGATTTGGCCAGCATTTGTTCCAAGTTGACTTTAAATACCTCCTATTTTTCAATAGATTCTTGTGAACATTTCTTTTCCTATATTCCCTAAACACTAAGATGCCATATTTTTCAATTCCCTAAAAGCTCTGTTTTTATTGGAGCTCTGTCCTCTGAGTTGAACCCCACACAGTCTGAGTTCTGCTTCTTGTCTGCTCCGGCCTGCACTCTGATGACAGAAATGCTACCTCCCACTACTGACTGAGCCCCTCCCTCAGAAACAGGGAAGACAGCCCGGATTAGCTTCATAACCACTCCCCACAGACCAGCCCACTAACAGCAGGGACCACTCAAGCTATGTACCTGCAAGGGAAGGGGTGAGTTCTGGGTAGTAGGCAGGGAAGTTGGAGAGATGGGAATTGACTGAAACTTTATCAGGCAGCAACCTGACTGTCCCCAAAGGGTTTATATTAGCGTCTCTGAACTAATTGCTTCTGTGTGATCTTCTGCACGTGCATTTTTAAAAGGGAATAACAATGGGTTTGAAAAATATAAACATAATTCCAACCTTCCCATGCCATTCTTTATATATCTGGTAGACTACATGTGGAAAGGACTGAACATTCTCTTAGCCTTTTAAAGATGGAAAAATAGTTAAGTAATGTTTGTATCTGATTCCATTGTTTTTTGCAGTTCTGACTTCCCAAGTACTGTGTTTGATCTGGCTAATAGTTATTTTTAACAGTTATACATACATATAAATACTAACACACATACCCACACACCGCTCAATTACCAGAGTGTTGGCTCTATGTGCTTATAAGAACAGGTTGACAGTGACATTCCTTCACTAGTGGGAAGTTCCAGCTTATCTTCATAGTTAGCTCCAAGTAGAAATCATTAAAACAACTTTCCCTCCCTTGGGAATCTTCACCCTCTGGCTCAGTCGGTGCACTTCAGTTTTTACAGCATCATTTGTTTCTCCGGCATCTCAATTTTCCTCTCCATGGACCCATGAGATTTAATCACACGTGTAGCAAAAGCCTTATGTTCTATTTCCTCTTTTTCAAGGGCTACAATTTCGCATCTGTGCTGCCTGCCCACACTGCCACAGATTTAATTTACTTGTCTAACTCATCAAAATTTCAGACATGTTTCATGCCTTCTTCCCTGATGACCTTACTTCCTTCTCTCCTTATAAACAGCCAAATCTGCCCCTGGACCTGGGCTTCCAGCCCCCACAGCAGTCATGCTATTTTTCTCCTGGGAAGTTTTTCTTCATTTCTTCTTGTTTGTAGAATCTTATTTCTCTACATATTTCCAGCTGTTTCACCCCAGTAAATTTATAGTCTGAGTTATTAACAGAGATTACCAAAATCCTCCCCATAAAAGGGTCAAAAAGTCAACAACCTACATTAATGAAAACTCCCCAGAAGGACAGTAGTCTGGCCCAGATCCAACTTTAACTCATGTCAGATATCAAAATATTATTCCCTTCCTCCTATAAGAAAGTGTTACGTTTCCATTCTTTCCGAGTGGAGAAGCTCTCAGCTAGCGCCAGTCAATGCTCAGCCTCCTGCTAGAGAAGCAGCCAGGCCCTGGGTTTTCAGAGGAATATTGCTATTCTCTTTTTTCACAATAATCTCTCCATGAAAATACTATCAAGGGAATTTTTTTATCTGACCAATAAAAAAGCAAGCGAGTGAGGCAAGAGTTCTAATTTGCCATAACCAAAACAGACGGGCGATTTTATCCAATGTTTTATACCCATTAATTGATTGTACTCTGGAATGTCCTTTTCTTAAGTGAGCCTTGGATCACTTCTACAGTGCATTTGTCTCAGACATTTGAGAAAGTTAGGGTTATCTTTTTAAGTCATCCCTAGCTGGCCTGCACACTGCTTTTAACAAGTCTTCCTGGATAATGGAACCAAATGAGGCATGAAAACTGGTACTTTCATAACCAATGTCAATGGCATCATCCCTCCTTTTCTCAGAGGGCTTATTCTCTCACTTTAAAAAACAGTAAAAAAATATGAATATGTATATCTTTTCTCTTATGGTTGGCTGAGCCCCTGGATATTGTATATGTACGTTTAGATTTATGTACAAACATTAAAAAATAACTCTTAGCCAAATCGAACTCAGTACTTGAGAAGCCAGACCTGCTACGAACTACGGCATCAGTTACAAGCTTACTTATTATCTTTTCACCTTTTAATGACCAAGAAAATGTTTAGTCCCGTCTCTATATAGCTAATTAAATATTTGAAGAATAGGATGAGAAGAAATATCTATATTTCTCGACACCATTGTCATTCCTTTTTTTTTTTTTTTAATGTATGTACAGAAAATCACACGGAATCAATCAGTTCAGAGACTCTTTGGTACAAATCAGCTGACTGCCGACTGATATTTCATCAGTCACTTCTGTACCTCCCTAACTGTCCTGCCCACTGCCCAATCTGGGTATGTTAGATTACGTTTGATAGAAACCTCAGCTTCAAGAAAGTTAGGATAGATGTCTCCATGTACATAGAAAAGATGGTATGATTAAATAGTTCAAGGATAAAACCAGAAGAAATTATATTTTCCCATGCAGTAATTGCCTCATCTGAGCTCACAGTGACTCTACTTTAAGAAAGACAGCCAGTGATATTATGAGTGTGTTAAGAATTTTCAAAAGGTTGTTACTTTACACTGAAGTAATTCCCCTTCATATAAGATACTGTGAGTTCCCTGGGAAATAGAAAAAACAAAGCCTCTTTTGACTCCACCATAAAAATCTCTTCGATCCATTATCTTTTCAGTCTTGTGTCTTAACCAACCCTTTCCCAAACAATTGGAATGATGCAGCAAATTGCTAGAGCCGGTGAGAGGAATACTGAAACTTACACCCTGCTTAGTATTTGTAAATTGTATATGTTCTTGATTGGGAGCTTCAGTATAAGGAAAGAATCACGTTGTAGGGTAGTTTCATAGCACTTAAAAAAATCATCTCAAAAACTTGTTAAATTTCTGCAGTATATGTATTTTAGCAAACACTGAATAAACATAGGGAATTCCAAAGTCAAGTCATTACAAGGCAAAACAAGTCAGCCTTTCTGTTCAGAATATCTCCAGAAACTCCAAATAGAGTTGAAGGCCAAAATCTTACCAGAAACATGCATATATTTCAAGTTTTATCATGAATTAGAATTGGTAATTTCCAGTAAATCTGTATGCAAATTCATGCTATGAGTTTATGAGGCTATGAGGACACATATACTTGGAAACTAAGCACAGTCAGGTCACAAGATTTCAACCAACTTCACAATAATTTTTCAAGTACTCACACCTTGACTTGCTGCTAATGTATCCTTCCAATGTATATTTTTAATTTGTTAAAAGGGGTATCCTTACTTTTCCTTCTTTTTTACATAAAAGGTATATACTATTGTATTGTTATTGACCTAGTTCAGATATTTGTTGCCTCCAAATCTCATGTTGAAATTTGAACCCCAATGTTGGAAGTGGGCCCTCGTGGAAGATATTGGGGTCGGGGGGTGGATCCCTCAGGAATGATTTAGTGCCATCCTCAGTGAGTGAGCTCTCTTTTTATGAGTTCCCACAAGGCAGATCATTAAAGAGCCCAGCACCTCCCTCCCCTCTTTCTCTCTCCCTTGCCATGCGTTTTCCTCACACCAGCTCCCTCGTCCCCTTTTGCCGTGATTGGAAGCTTCCCGAGGCCATTACCAGAAACAGATGCTGGCATCATGTTCCTTGTGAAGGCTATAAAACTGTGGGAGCCAAATAAACTTCTCCTTTTTATAAATTAACCAGGTCAGGCATTGCTTTATAGCAATACAAACAGACTAAGACCATTACCCACTGCTGCATAACCCCTTAGAGCAAAACTTAGTAACTTAAAACAATAAACCTGTATCTCCCAGTTTCTGTGGGTCTGAAATTCAGGCATGACTCAGCGAGGTGGGTCCTCTGCCGCAGGGTCTCACTATAATAGCAGTGTCAGTCATGGGGCTACTATAAGGTGTCAGGTCAAGCTGCAGTCATCTCGCCATTCAACTGCTGCAGTGTCCACCTGCGAGCTCACACACGGTTCTAGCAGTACTCAGTTTCTCAGGAGCTCCTGAGCTGAGAACCTCACTTCCTCGCCTCCCGTTCACAAGAGGCTGCCAAGGTAGCCCTCTCTTCCTAAGCAAGCACAGGAGACAATCTAGGGAGAGGGAATACCAGCAGGACAGAATTCCAGTCTTTTTGACCGAATTATGAAAATAGCATCCCATCACTTTTGCAGTAATCTATTTATGGGAAGCAAGTCATGAATCTAGCTATACCCAAGGACAGGTAACACAGGCCATAAATGTCAAACTCGGGAATCACTGGAAACTATGTCAGAAGCTGCCTGCTACAACTACATACACTTTCTACACCTATTTTTTTCACATACAAATAAATTGCAGAAATTGCTTCACTCAGTTCATAGAGACTTCTTCATGACTGCACAGTGTGTTCTGTGTTGCATCACATTCAAACAATTTTTTACAGTTGAGCATTTAAATTACACCCCATATTTCATTATCACAGTGACATAATCAATAACGCTCTACAGTTACTATTTTATCTTTACATAGAAGCACCTCCAAAATAAATCCCTCAAATTGTTTTATATACACACACATTTGATTTTATAAAATATTGATAAATTCCTTTCTGGGAGTTAGAATATTTGGGCCTTCACACTAATAATGTGTGAGAATGTCTGTTTCCCCACAGCATCACCAACAATATATATTGTTAAAGTTTTACATTTTGCCAATTGGAAAGATAAAAATGGACTTTCTGTCTTTTCCCATATCTGAGGTTTCTTTGATCTCTTTTTCTGTGAACTGTTTTCTGTATTTGCTCACTTTTTTCTATCAAGTTTTAACCTTTTTCCCCCTCACTTTTCACAAACCTCTTCATAAAGTAAATTTGCCTTTTATCTGTTATATAAGTTGTAAATATTTTCCCCTAACTGGTAATTTGTTTTTTACTTTGTTGATGATTTTTCCCATGCAGAAGTTTTATATAGTCAAATTTATCCATCTTTTGTCTTATTACTTCTGAATTTTGAGTCATAACTAGAAGGCCTTTCCCACACCAAAATTACAGAGGAATCCACTAATATCATCTTCTGGTACTTTAATAGTTTCATTTCTTGAAGTCTCTGACCCATTTGCAATTTATTCTAGTGTTTTAAGTAAAGCATAGATCTAATTTTATCATTTTTGAAATGGCTAGATTTCTCAACACCATTTATTTTAAAAGTCCATCTTTTCCTTGGAGAATTTAGATATCATCTTTATTAGATACTAAATTTCAACGTGCAGTAGAGGGTATTCCTGGAACTTCCATTGGACTACTTAAGCACACGCTAGTACAAAAGTGCTTTAATTATAGAGTTTTTACAGCACATTTTAACATCCCCCTCCTTGCTGTTTTTTTGAGGCTTTCCTATTTCCTTCTTCATGACTTTTTCTCATCAACTTTCTTACCCACTTCTCTGACCTCAGAAAAAAAGACCCCACTGCCATTGTTATGAGGATTGTGGAGTCTCTCTAATGTGTGAAGAACTGACATCTCTGTGATGTGAAGTTGTCTTATACAAGCACGATGATTGGTATTTCACTTACTCAAGAGTTCAAAGCTTTACCTCATACCTTTCCTTCACATTCATTAAGATTGTTCCTATTTTATCTTTTTATGCTACCATTGAACATAGATTTTTATCTTTCATAAAAACGTCTAACCAAAATACCTCAGATATTAATTTGTGCATCTTACATCTTATTGCAATGCATCAATATATCCAACGCCACATAGGCATTATACTATGCCTATCCCTGCTCTGAGGAAATGGGAATTAGAAAGATTTCAAGGCCACCCAAAATTAACAGCTGACTTAAATGCTAAATGTTCTAATACTTTCACAAGTCTTGTTAAAGAATTCATTACTGCTAGCTTTAGAGGTAAAGAAAGAGTAGGGTACGTTTTGAAATGTTCCAATTAAATCCTGCAAAGAAAAGAAAATAGTGGTTTACTACACATCTTAAATCAGTTTTTCTTAAAACTGACTTAATAATTTAAATAACTAATATTTTTAAATGACAGAATAAATCATATATGCTTCAGATAGTGTAATGCCAAGTTTATCTCAGATATCTATTATCTCAGATATCATATTGAAAGAAATAAAGTTTATACATAGTGAGAGAGGAAATAGATGAATAATACTAATAGGCAGGAGGCCATTTATCCATTAGAGTAATGAATGCCACCTCCTATTCATTTGGTCAGGAAGAAAAATCTAAGCAGCTTCTGCCCACAAACATCAATATTTCCAGCTGATAGATGAAATCAAATCATGAAAGCAAGCAAATTTTACTGATGGTTTTCTCTTAAACTACAAAATCTGCTTTCTTCCAGGCAGTGAAATAATAACAAAGAATATCAGAACCAAATTCTTCAATCACCAATAGGAACTCTCTGAAACGTAAATGCAAATGAAGACCCATGTGTATGATGTACTTGGAACTTACATAGTTAAAATGAGATCACCTTAATACTGTTATTTTTAGTCCAAACACATAAGCCAAAGAACACTAAAAACAAATCAATTAAGTTGTCAGAAAATTTCCTCCACTCTGTCCCTGTAATGTGAAAACTATGCTATGCAAAATTGCTGAGGTTAAAATTGCAACACCATTTAAGAAAGAATGTAATGTTTTAATGTACATTAAAAGGAAAAGTTTTACTTGAAGTCCACGTCCTTGAGTTCTTTATATAAACAGGATTTGAATGTGGTTAATGAGAAAGAAAAAAACCCTGGATTTATAATAAGTAGAATTATACCTCATTTTCTTCACTTAAAAAAATCAAATTACAAAGATGCTTTCCTCTTCACCTAATTCCACATTTACCTTCCACTTTTATATTTAACAATCATCACCAAAGCATTTCATCCCACCTCCCTGAAAAGCACTTTAATCCCGACATATTTATTTATTTTCTCTATAGTAATAACCTCACTTTTCTTTTCTTGAGAGTATTTAAGAAGTAACAGTGGATGAAGCTTTTGACATTTGGTGGAATTTGGCCACGGCCTCATTGAACTTCACTGAACTGCATCAAGTCCATTTTTAAATAAATAAGGTTAAGTAGCCTCACATAACTCAAAAAACGAGTTCTTACCATTGTTGATGTTTTACAGGTCCCAGGGCTTTCAAGTGCAGTTTTTAGAACAGGCCAGAGCCAGAAGCAGTTTTTACATAAAAATTATAAATGATTCTATAAAACCAGAAAAAAAAAAAACCCTGAACTTTAAAAATTATTAAGAACACATGATTTTTAGAAGATAAGGAGAAACTAACTGATAGCACTCGTGGAAGATAAAGCTTTCCATCTGTTCTCTTTTGCAGCCAACCAACCTACCCCTGTTATGGGAGACCTGTTATTCCAAAATTTTGAACAGTCCTTCCCCCCACCCCATAATCAGAAGCCTGCACAACAGTGAAAAACATATCTGAAAGACAGGCCTCTTTTCATTTACCGCTGTTTACTCTTGAATGCATTTCACAGCTTGAATAAGTCTTTGTTTTACCAACTCTAGCCCACAAAAAGCTTACTTGTCAACCCACATAGAAAATAACTCAAATTGCTTCTTTACAACTCAAGATTACAGAGTTGTGGCAGCCCTTTCATCCACAGTACCTTAGCAATACCAATTTATTTCTGACTTTCACATTTTAAAGCATCCAAATCAGATGGTTTGGTGACTCTCAATAAAAATTCCTAGTAAGCATTAAAAAAATACAAATCAAAAAGTGGTTCTTTATCATCAAGGTCGTGCAGAAAAATGTAAGAGTAACCAACTGCTCAATGAGTAAGTGCATTTACATTAAAGGTTAATGTATTCCGTCTTGCAGTTCAAGAATAAACCATCTGGTTTCAAATGCAGCGTTGAAAGGAGTCTATAAAAGGTAAGAATTCTTGAAAACAGATAGCTCAGAAATACAACATCCAGCGATTTCCAATATATCACTATTTCTTTGTGGGGAGAGAAAAGCTTTACAACTTAGATCCAAGCCTACCAAGTGAACACCTGCCCTCTACACATACATCATTGACACATACTGAAGGAGGCGTTGCTGTCTCTAGATTTCATTTTACCAGGAGTAATTGTTGTTTTAATGTCAATACAGCAGTCAGTGATACTTCTGTGTCCCCCAAGAAAAAAATTACATTCCTAGCCTTTCTTCCTCCCTCTCCCCATGAACATCTCTGTCCCTGGGCCTCTCCTCACACAGGTATAACAGGAGATTAGAACCCTGGACTCACCTCCTTGGCATCCCTGAGAAGCTTGGCCATTTTTCAACTCATCAGCAATTGCTGCCTGTCTTCCAGTAAGTCTAAATGATTATTTCCCAAATGGAATAAACTGCCTTTTTAAGCTCATAGAACCCCACCAAATAACTTTAAGCAAGATCCAAAAGTAAAGTTTAAACAAAATCTTTGGGTCCCCAAAACTCCATTGCGTAAGTCATCTATCACAATATAGCAAAGCATCCCAAAATGTAGTTGCTTAAAACAATAGTAATTTATTATTTCTCACAATTCTAAGGTGGAATTGGTGACTGGTGGCTGTTCTGCTCTTAGCATTGTTGGCTGGAGTCATCATGTAGCCACGTTTATTTAGGATATGAGCTGGACTGGAAGCTTCAAGAAGACCTTACCAGGGCAGCACCTGTGACTCAAAAGAGTAGGGCGCCGGTCCCATATACCAGAAGTAGCAGGTTCAAACCCAGCCCCAGCCAAAACCTTCACCCATGTGGCTGAGATCCTGGTGCTGATTGTCAGTTTTTCTCCCTGTGCCCTGCTCTCCACATGATGAATTACATTCTAGGGCCTCTCCACAGAGTTCTTTATCCCACAAGATGAGCTGAACTTCTTGACATCATGGCGGCAGCTATGTTCCACGGTAACAAAATCAAAAGCTGCCACTTCTCTTTAAACCAGGCTCAGAACTGCCTCAATGCTACTTTATTATCTGTTGTGTTCTATTAATCAAAGTAAATCACAAGGCCAGATCAGATTAAAGGGGCAGGGAATAAATTCGACTATTTGATGGGAGGAGGGGAATGCAAATGCAAGAAATGGAAGAATTGGCAGGCAGCATCTACCCTATCCGAAGCACAATTCAAGTGCAAATTTATATTAAAACCGAGAAAAGCTTTCCTTACCTAATAGGATACCCAATATTTGTTGTTAACTCTTCACTACCATAAGAAACAGATATTAAATGATAGATGAAAAACATGGCAAGAAAGGCTACTTTTATTTAATGCTGTGATAAGGGACAGCATATAACATGCTCTCTTTATTCTTACTCAGTTCTGTAATTACTAAAAATACCACTCACTATAACATTAATGAGAGTTTTGCTACACCAGACCTTTCCCAGCTTGACTTACTTTCAACAGCAATCACCCATATCCTGTTACAGTAAACACAGAGGCCCAGAAATTAGAAGAGGTGCTATGTGAAGGATCAGAACATCTTCCCAGGATCCACAAATTAGATAGGAGTGTCTATCATCCCATCATTGGTAGCTGTGTTAATACTTAGTTAATATTTACATTGTTCTCTATTTCCAAAAAATTCTCTAAGATTTATCAGAGCATAGGCATCTTTGGAAAGCAAATGATGTTATAATATTAAGTCCTAGTTTTGAGCACCACCTGAACGATATAAAGTATTAAGTTAGCAATTCCCCCCAATAGCCTCCTCTTTGATTGCCAGGAAATTGAAGTGAGAGTAGATTGAAACAAAATAAAGGCCCCCAGGAGAGAGAAGAATAAGAAGTGTTACATGATTTTGCTGTACTCTAAATTCCTGACTAGCCTTAATAGCCTTTCTCTCTGAAAGAAGCACCAGTCACAAAGCTCAAAACACAAAGCAAAGAAGCTGTGAGAAGCTGTCACTGTTGCTCTACTACTCACTCATTCATCATTCATTACCCAAATATTTATTAGTACCTACCATGTACCAGGAGCTTTTAGCATCTTGGGATACATAGAAAAGCAAAGTGAGCAAAGGTCCCTGCACACATGAGGCTCACAGACCAACAGTTAGAGACACACAGTAAATAAAAAGTATGATTAATAAGTTAATTACATAGTGTGTTAGAAGGTGATGAATACTATATTTAAAAAAAGAAAATAGAGTAAAATAAGGAAAATCTGGAGAGCTGGATGATTAGGCATGGGGGAGGGTGCTGCATTTTAAATAGCGTGCTCTAAAAACATAGGACTTATGCTATTTGGGAAAAGACTCAAGAAATCAGGGCATTAACAAATAGGATATGTAAAGGAAGAGTGTCGTAGACAAGATAAAAGGCTGGGACAGGAGAAAGTATACTTGTGTGTTTGGAATAAAGGAGAAAGGAGAAAGAGAAGCTGGAGGTAATATACTTCTAAAGAGAAGTAGCAGAGGTGAGATCATATAGAGCCTTAAAGCCACTGAATTAATTTGACTTTCTCTTAATAGAAAGGAGAACTATTTCAGGGTTTAGGGGCAAAGAACACCATAATCTGACCCAATTTAAAAAAAATAATCACTCCAGCTGGTCTCCTGGAACTAGACCATTGAAGGGGGCAGGATGCAGGGGACAATGGTGGGAGGAGAAAGACAAGTCCAGTTAGGATGCTCCGTTATCCAACCAAGAGTTGATGATGATGATTTAGACCAGGGTAGCAGAACAGAGGCACCAAAAAGTGGTTGGACTCTATATCTATTTTGAAACCACAGTCAACATGATTTCATAATTGAGTAGGTAAAGGAAAGGAATAAAGGATGAACCCATTTTTTGTTTACTAGCTGGAAGGATGGAGATGCCATCCAATGAGACAAAGACTGATGATGGAACAGGGTAGGATGGGGAGAGTTTTGGACAGATCTGGTAGGAGATGTCTGTTAGGCACCCAGGTGGAGAGGTCAAGTCATCAGCAGACACACTTACACCTGTAAGACAGACTAGAGCTCTGGGCATGGGATTTCCTGACATGGTAGCCTATAAGCTGTGAGACTGGATGTGTCACCACGGGAGTGAAGGCACTGGGATACTGCAATAATCAGAGCACAGAGAAAAAAGAACATCCATTGATGAGACTAAGAAGAACTGTCCAGTGCAATGGGATGAAAATTATGATGTCCTACAAACCATCTGAAGAAAAGGTATCAAGGAAGAGGGTGTGAGATCTGTGGCTCTGCAAGGTAATAAGATGAAGACTGAAAATCAAAACAACACCCCCCCCCAAAATCACATTGTTTCACAAGCACAATGCTAAACTGCCCTGTGAGACAATGCCTAATCATTCCCTAATAACCATATGAATTTAAATTTTCTAGTCCCATCTTCTTCCACTTAAGGCTAAGGGCAAAACTATTAAGTAAACTGATTTTCTGTCAGACATGAGTGAAAATGTTATTTTTTGATTCCCAAAATCAATATAGCATGACCATAATGCCTTATGCTTAGTTACCTCAATAACAACATTTCCTACAGGGCAGGATGCAGTCTGATAAGATCAGACCCAAGGTGCCAGTATCCATCTAGTTGAAGTGTTCTTTTCCCTTAGTCTTCTTATCTACAGAAAATGATCTGCGTGAGAAAAAGAGAAAGAGAGAGAGAGATTTCAAGTCAAAAGTTAATCATTATTTTAAGAGCAACATCCTAACGGTTAAAAAAAAATGCACAGAGAAAAATAATTGAAACACTGTCTTAATTTCTTAACTTTAAGTATCATTTTCCCCAAATTATATAACAAGGTATTATAAATCAAAATGAAGAATTTGCATAAGGAATAACATACTCTCAAAAAAAAATTCTACCTACTATCTGACATCCATGCCTTGCATATGGTAAGTAAAGCAAACTGTTACAAACGATACTATAATAGTAATAAGGCTATAAGGATGGACTCTTAAAATGCCATAGCAACGTATAATACTTTGCCCAGATAGGATATTAAGAAAGAAAGAGATCAAAAATGATAAAATCTCTAGTATTTTATCAGACTTCCCTTGATACCATTATTTTCAACAAAGCCATCTCACTATTATATTTTCATTCATCTTCCAGTGACAAGAATAAAAAAGTGTTCATTATGCTACACAATTGATATATTTCTAAAGAAACTCATTGTAAAAATAGAACTGTGTTTTGCCTCTGATTGAGATTATGACTTTAGAGTTCTGCTCACACTAAAGCAAGATAGCTTACATAATTATTTTTCAAAATGAACAAAACTAAATCAATAATGAGATACGCACTGCAGACTAGTGTGTGTCAGGCCGCACTGCGGGCACTGTGAGTTACACCAGGGCCCCCGCATACAGCAGGTATGATTTCTGTGAGAAGTTAAAAACATAGGGGTCTTAAAGGTCATAATAAAGAGCTGGGCAAGATTATTGCCAAGTACATGGTATAGAAAATAAGCTTACAGAGCCTTAAGGCTACAAACAGTGGTTCACAGGAGATGTGATCTAAGTAACTTCCAAAGGCAGTGGGTCTTCCCCAGCTCTCTACAGAACAAGCAGGAATTGCGCCTAGAAGACAATGTCAGAGCATAGAACATAGAACACAGGAAGACTTCCTTGTTCTAGGTCAATGATGGATAAGACCAGCTGAAGTGGAAAATTTAAATAAAAAGATAATGATTGAAAAGAGAAGGAAGCTAATAGCTTTGTGCCAAGGACGGTGCCAATGCCCTCTCCTTCCTCTTTTGTTCTCCCGCCACTCCTTGAGCTAACCTCTCCCCAGCCTTGAATTAAATATGACCTTGGGAGTCAAACAGACTTGAATCCCAATTGTACATGTCAATGCCCCTATGTCCTATGAAAAAGTTATTTGAATATGTGGACCTTGGTTTCCTTACCTGTAAATGGTGATAACCAGATGTACTAAAAATATCTTACTTTTTACAATAACAGTAATAATAATATCTAGTATTGTACTAAGCACCAGGTTCAGATTATTTGCCCTATCTCATCATCCCCGCCTACCACTGGGATGTGTATTAGCATACACTTTGTGCAGATGAAGAAACTAATACATACAGGTCAAGTTACTTGCCGCAAATCACTTATATAAAAATTGGCAAAGCCAGGATAGATCAGAGATTTTGCTGACCCACTAGTCCCCATACTTAGCCATTCTCATACACTAGCGATAATAAAAGTAAAACGTTAGCATGATGGCTGCAGATACAGTTGCTATTAATGTTATTACTCTCCAAAATTTCATAAGTTAGTCCTTGCATATGACTTTTTGTTTTTTGTGTTATTGCTACTATTGTAGATAACAAAATTTAAATCCAGAGATTTTTTTGTAATTCATCCCATGTGACACGATTGTTCACTGACAGAAGAGATTAGATTAGAATCTGGTTAACAAGATTCTTAAATTTCAATAAGACATTGAAAGTGTTGCAGTTTTTAAAATGTTAGAAGATATTCCTTCAGGAGAATTAAGCTGTTTCTTGAAACTTTTCCCTAATATACCTAATATACCCTTACAGAATCAAACATTCTGTTTCAGTCCTGCTGTGTAGCCCACAAATACCTATGACACTGCTTCACCTATGCAGGACATTTCTTCCTTCTAGTCTAGACTATGAATTTTAAGAGTAAAGCTCATTCCTAATCTAGCTTTGTATTTCAAGGGTTTAGCATAGACACACCAAATTTAGAGCATCCTCAAAAGCATTTGATGGATAAATGAATGTATGAATGAAGTAGATATGACTCATTCAAAGAGTAGTGCTTTTAGGAATCCACATACCAGCTTTAGGGTTTTGTGAACCCCACTGAAGCTTATACAAAAATGTAGATTGTATGGGGTGGTGCCTGTGGCTCCAAGGAGTAGGGCACTGGTCCATATGCCAGAGGTGGTGGGTTCAAACCCAGCCCTGGCCAAAAACTGCAAAAAAAAAAA
>NW_003852443.1:3092148-3105325 GCF_000181295.1 Otolemur garnettii
AAAAAAAAAAAGAAAAAAGAGAAAATGTGGATTGTATGCAATCAAGTGCATTTTTAAGGAAGAAGCTCCATCATGCTCATCAGCTTCTCAGAAAGGTGCAGACTCAGGGTAGGAAAAACAGTAAAAAGTGAATGAAATTGTACAGTAAAGAGTTATAAAAGACTAAACTTATGCTGTGACAACAGCTATGGAAATAATAAGACAGAAGCAAATAACATTCCATAAAGTAGTCCACAGAACGGGACAACAAAACCTAGAAGGCATTAGTCCTACCATTACATTGAATATATAATATTATGTATTGTCGTTGACTATGGTTCATTCCAGTAAAATATGGCAAAGATGGGATCATTTGGATTGTCTGACTTCTTTCCGGACATGTTTCTTCAGTGTCTAGACATTACAATCCATTACAGTTGACCCACAAATGATGCAGGGGTCAGGGATGCCAACTCCCCATACAGCTGAAAATCCACGTATAACTTCTGAATCCCCCCAAACTTAACTACTAACATCCTACTGTTAACCAGAAGCTTTCCAGACAACATAAACAGTTTATTAACATATATGTTGTGTGTTGTGCCTCATATACTATATTCTTACCCAAAAAGGTAAGCTATAGCAAAGAAAATGTGATTGAGAGAATAATAAGGAAGATGAAACATATTTGTTATTCATTAAGAGGAAATAGATCCTCATAAAGATCTTTATCCTGGGTGGCTCCTGTGGCTCAAAGGAGTCGGGGGCTGGCTCCATATGCCAGAGGTGGCGGGTTCAAACCCAGCCCCGGCCAAAAACTGCAAAAAAAATAAATAAATAAAAGATCTTTATCCTTACTGTTACTGTCTTGACCTTGAGTAGTCTGAGGAGAATTGAGACTACTGATCTTGCTGTCTCAGAGGTGGTGAAAGGAGAAGAAAATCCACATGCAAGCAGAGCTACGTAGTTCAAACCCACGTTGTTTGAACACTCCACTGTATTTCATTGTTAAACTCCTACAATGAAAGTACCTAAGACTTTTATAAGTTTTATTGAACAAATGGGTACTGAAAATCTTATATATGTGAAGAACTAGATAATAGAGATACAGAAGTAAAGACAGCCAATTTCCTCCCTTTTTCTTGGAAAGTTGGAGGAATTTTACTTCAATGCTAAGAAGAAAGAGATTTTTAGGGTATATTTAATAAATCACTAATATGATTGGGACTGAATTATATCCAGTGGTCTCCAGTAAGACCGTAGGTCTCTGCACAGTGAAGTTGAGATAAATCTTACTGGACACTTATTCTATTTCTCCCTCCAAATATTTTATAGAATATATTAATTTATGAAGACTACCCATGAAAATTCAAAGAAAGAGCTTCAAAGAGGAAGTCAGAGGGGGGGTGTTAGGACAAAATAAGGACCAAGTTGACCTTATGCCACTTGGAGTATTATAGTAATAATAATCCAAGGTGCAAGTAAATGTCAAGCTCTAACATTTCTACTGGACGCCAGATACAGTATCTTTACTGTTTTCTCTGTAGGTGGTTGCCAATACAACTGGACATCTGGTGCCTTGATCTAGTCCTCATTTAAAATTAACTAGTTCAAGCATTTTGAAAGTGATCTCGCATGTTAAATAAATGAGGAAGAAATTGCTCAAACCCAATGAAAGAGGGTAATTTGCAACAAGAGTAAATATCTCTGTGGACTATGAAAAAAATCAAAATGGAACATAACACATACAAGTAAAGCTATAGGTCTGCTCTAGTGCTGGTCCAGAAACAGAAACTAATAGCTTGAGTTTTCTCCCGTAGTATAATTGGAACTGAATGGTCCCTTAGTGAGAGGGTGCAACAAAGTCAGATTCATTGTTGGAAGTAGAGTCTGGAGTGTTGCAAGCCCCACAACCTGTTCTTAAAAAGGGTTTAATAAGAAGCTGTAGGCCTAGGGAGGCAGAAGGAAATAGCAGCCTATTGAAGACTCTCTCTAGGATCAGTGGCTAGGTATGTACTCATACTCTGGGACAGTGAATGTTAATACCTTTATAAGACCTGGATCTGGGCTAGCACACCAGAGGGCTGGTAGGAAACAATCAAAAAATAATAGGCTGGCTATGAGGGATGATCCAGAAGTAGAGGGACAGGAAAAGACAAACAATATTAATGTTTCCCACAAAAAAAAATAATCTCACCAAACACTATTACAAAATCCCATGAAGATACTTAAAATGACAAAAAAAAATGAAAAATCAAGCTGCAAATACACTCAAATAAATGTAATTTTATGAGATAATATGCCAAAGACCTTAAGTAAGTGTATTTAGGTTGTCCAGAAACATACATTAAAGAATAACCTGCATAAAAGTGAAGAAGAAATCATGAACCAGAAAAGGCAAAAGGTGCCACAGCCGAGATATAAAAATGGAAGTTAGAAACCTTATAATTAAAATAGAGTTGTCAATTTTTTAAGCTCCATATATTGGATAATCTATACTGGACATAATTGACAAGAGACTTTATGTTTTAGAAGAAAATACTAACGAAATTGCCCAGAATGCTGTACAAAGGGACAAAGGTATGTTTTAAAATAAATAACAATCAATAAATATCAATATGTAAGGTAGACTGAGACTTTCACACACAGAAGTTCCAGAAGGAAGGAATATAATCTATACAAACAGAAATATTTCTTAGTAATAGCTGAGAAATTTTTAAATACATGAAGTACATGTGTCCTCAGATAAAATAATGCAATCTCAGCACATAGATTCACATCCTGATGCCTCACAGTAAAACTGAAGTAAAATTAAAAGTAAAAATATATCCAAGAAACACATTTGACATTTTTACATGGATTATTATTTATATTTTTCCATCTCCCACATAGTATTTGACTATTTCTCATCTTCCTTCTCATGTCCTCCTCTGACTTAACCTTCTGTCTAAAAATTTTAAGATAAATATTATTGTTTTGTTATAATGTGAGGCAAATATCATTACTTCACGAATATGTATAAGTCCATGATGATAGAGATCAGATACTCTTTTTCACATTTACAACCCCAGTGTCAAGACATGTCTGGCCCATAGTTCTAAATCTCAATGATGTCTCATAAAGAAAGAATAAATGCTCTAAAATGTCAAGCGACTTCCCCAAGTTTAGGTGCTAAAAAATGGTAGAGCTTAACAACAATAACGTCTACTCATTTCGATTTTACCACAGAATCAAATCTTCAAGTAATATTTCTGTATAGGTTATTGCCCAAGAATTTCTTTATCCAATTCTTGGCCAATGGTTTCTTTCAGACTGATATTATGTTTGCTTAACCTTGCTTTTTTTTTTTTTTTTAACTCAGCCTGCATTTGTGGTTACTAATTTTAACATTTAGTATACTGTTACCAATCACAGACTTACCTAATCCTCAAATTTGCTGCACATACTTTTTATGTATATATAAATTACTGAAACCAAATACCTGTCTGAATAGTGGGAAGATAGAGCCAAAAATAGGAGTGAAAGAAAAAATGATGAAATGATGTTTTGAGGAGGTAAGTGCAACTCAATAAATGTTTTTGAAAGTTTATTTGCCCAGCAATGTGTAAGCACATCCCTCAAAGAGATCATGTAGCTTAGGACTTTGGTTTCCAAAATGCTGGCACAGAAGCAAGCTGGATCACTCCCCCAAAGAAAACCCAAAATAAATATACAGTGTTACCACCAGCAATATTCCAGAACTCAGATATGAAGATGAAACCGTTCTCAGGGCCCAGAGAGTGAAAAAACTCTGAGCAGAGGATAAGAGAGTCAGATTTCTATATCTGGGATGCCTCCTCAAGCTGCCCGATTATGAGCACATGGAAAGTTACCCCCTGATGTACAGTTTCCATACAGGAAAACATGAGAATGAAGAAGATAACCAGCTCCACCACCATCTTGGGCTGCATGAGAGGAGCTCTGTGCCTGCCCCAATGCACAGGAAGCAGTGGGAGTGCCTGAAGGGAGAGAAATCCCTGAGGGGATCCAGGGATGCCCTGGAGAGTCTGCGCTATAAGGCTGCCAGGGGAAATGCCAGATCAGAGTGGCTATTCAGCTGCAGTATGGCATAGGAGGCTCACTGCCAAAGTCCCTTGGGCACAAACTACTAAGGAGACTTTACACACTATTGGGAAATAACCATCAGGACCCAACAGACTCTGAATGGATGGTACTCTGATTGTTTACTAGAACTGGGGCAAATCTGAGCATGATGCACCTTATAAGGGCAAAAACTAGGCAGCAACCTAGCCAAAAAATAATATACTAAAAAGGAAAGAAAATCAACAGAGAAATTATAAAGAACCTCTAAGTAAACATAACCAAGAAAAACCAGAACAAGTCAGGCAGAGAAGATTATAATTAATAACTAATCTTTCAGTGAAAAGACATAGATGTACATCTACAAAAAACAATACCTAACAGGGAACCATGACTGCCTCAAACAGAAAAAGCAAGGAACCAGTGATTCACTTTAACAGGATGGTTATATGTGAACTCCCTGACCAGTAATTTAAAACAGCACTTTTAAGGAAATTCATTGATCCCCAAAATAACACAAAAAGGAATTCAAATACTTATCAAAGAAATTAAACCCAGATTGATATAATAAAATAAATTGAACAGATTATTGGAACAGAAATGTATTTGCTGAACTGAAAAATTCAGAAGAGGCTCTCAATAGTAGAATACATCAAGCAGGGCAAAGAATTAATGAGCTCAAAGCAGTCAGTCAGAGGAGAATAAAACAAATAAAAAGGAACAGAGATCAAAAAAATCACCACAAAAGACTAAATCTAAGAATTATTGTTGTTCAAGAAAGAATTGAGTAACAGCAAAAGATAGAAAACTTATTCAAAAAATATATCAGGGTTCGGCACCTGTGGCTCAAGTGGCTAAGGCGCCAGCCATGTACACCCAAGGCGGGTTCGCCCGGGCCCCGCAAGCCAAACAACAATGACGGCTGCAACCAAAAAATAGCCGGGTGTTGTGGCCAGTGCCTGCGGTCCCAGCTACTTGGGAGGCGGAGGCAGGAGACTCGCTTGAGCCCAGGAGTTGGAGGTTGCTGTGAGCTGAGATGCCATGGCACTCTACCCAGGGAGACAGCTTGAGGCTCTGTCTCAAAAAAAAAAAAAAAAAAATATATATATATATATAACAGAAAACTGTCTAAATCTTTATTTTATTGTTTCAGGTTTATTTAGAGTACAAAGAGTGAGGCCACACTGATTGCACTTGTTAGGTAAAGTCCCTCTTATTATTGTGTCCTCACCCCAAGAGGTATGCCATACACCGTCACCCCCATCCCCTTCTCTCCTCCCCTCTCATTGCTCCCTGGTTCCCCTGATCTCTAGCTTGAATTGATCTGAATTTTTCTCTTATTTTTATGGGTATGTATTAGATCGTGTACCAGCTTCATATTAGAATTGAGTACATTGGATTCTTGCTTTTCCATTCTGGAGATACTTTACTAAGAAGAATGTGTTCAAACTGTCTAAATCTTGTAAAAATGATAAACATCCAGGTACAGGAAGGTCAGAGAATACCATATAGAGTTAACACAAAAAAGTCTATCTCAAGGCATAGAATAGTCAAAGGTCAAGGGCAAAGAAAGGATCCTAAAAGCAGCAAGAGAAAACTAAGTAAATAACATAAAGGGTCTCCAATTCATCCAATAGTAGACATCTTTACAGAAACCATACAGCCCCAGAGGGAGTGGAACAATATTTTCAAATTGCTTAAAAAAAAAAAAGGAAGCAACTGCCATCCAAAAATACTATATGAAGCATAGCTATCCTTCAAAAATGAAGGAGAAATAAAATCTTTTCCAGATAAGCAAAAGCTGAGAGAATTCACCACCACTAGACTTGTCTTATAAAAAATGGTAAAGAGAGTAAAGAACACTAATGTGCAAACACATTTGAAAATATAAAAGCCACTTATAAAATTAAGATGTGGACAAACCCAGAATACTTTAATACTATTATTGAGGTGTACAATTCACTCATAACTCTAGTATAAAGCCTAAAAAACAGATTTATCAGAAACATTAATGCCTATAGCAACTAATTAAGAGAGGTATAATGATGGAAGTGAGAGAGGAGAGGAGAGGTTTCGGGGCTCCTACTGAATGGGCACAAGGCAGGAGTGTATGGCATCCCTTTGGGGTACAGGGCATAGCTATAAGAGGTACTGTACCTAATACATTCAAATATTGTGATTTGGTTGTTTATACCCTCACATTAACCTGAAATTTAAAAAAAAAGAGAGGCAAAAAAGGAGATAGGCTATATAAAAATATAAATCAAGACACTGTAAAGTGCCCATATCAAAACAGTAGAAAAATTCCAAATAAACAACCTAATAGTGCACCCCAAGGAACCAGAAAACCAAGAAGAAATCAAACCCAAATTTAGTAGAAGAAAAGAAATAGGCTCAGCACCTGTAGTTCAGTGGTTAGGGTGCCAGCCACAGACACTGGGGCTGGCAGGTTCAAACCCAGCCCAGGCCAGCTAAACAACGATGACAACTACAACAACAACAACAACAACAAAAATTGCCAGTCATTGTGGCGGGCACCTGTAGACCCAGCTACTTGGGAGGCTGAGGTAAGAGAATCACTTAAACCCAGGAGTTGATTGCTGTGAGCTGTGATGCCACAGCTCTCTATCAAAGGTGACATACTAAGACTTTGTCTCAAAAAAACAAAAATAAAGAAAAAGAAAAAAAGCAAAAAAGAATAAAGATCAGTTTAGAAGTAAATGAAATTTAGACTAAAAAGCAATACAAAAGATCAATGGAACAAAAAGTTGGTTTTTTGAAAAGATAAACAAAATTGACAAACTTTTAACTAGACTGAGAAAAAAAGAGAGAAACCACAAATAAATAAAATCAGAAACAAGAAAGCAGACATAGCAACTTGAGACCAGTAAGTATAAAGCATCATTAGAGACTCTTACTCACCACTATAAACCAACAAATTGGAAAATCTAGAAGAAACAGATTCATTACTAGATACATACAACCTACCATACCATAAAGAAATAGAAAATATCAACAAACCAATGCTGATATTCAATATTAATGGACTGGAAGAATTAATAATGTTATAATGACAATTTTATCCAAAGCAATTTGCATACTCAATCCAACCCTTACAAAAATACCAATGTTATTCTTCACAGAAATAGAAGAAACAACCTTAAAGTTTATATGTAACTACAAACGGCCTGGAATAGCCAAAGAAATCTTGAGCAAACAGAACAGTAACTGGAGCCATAACACTACTGGACTTTAAAATATACTACAAAGCCATAGTAACCAAACCAGCATTGTTATGGCTTAAAAACAGACACAGAGATCAATGCAACAGAATAAAGAATCCACATATGAATCCACATACTAATAAATCCGCCAACTCATTTTGACACAAATGCTAAGGACACACAAGGGGGAAATGACAGTCTCTTCAACAAATGGCCCTAAGAAAACTGGAGACCTCCCATCTGTACCTTCCCCAAACAGACACAGCTCCCCACAACCTGAACTGTGTTGAGGAGAAAGAAATAGATTTGGAAAGGGTCAGGATGCCAGGTCTTTGTTGGCTGGACGTTTGTGTATCAGATCCATTTGTAAATCCTATCGAATGTCAGGTACAGATTCATTCTTTGTCCAAGCAACACTCATTTTCTAAACTTTTTGAATTTTAAAAACTACTATGCATCTAACAGACGTGATATGCCTTTACAGTGTAACAACATTTATATGCACGTGAATATATATATATATTAACCAGCCAGGCACACTGGCTCATGCCTATAATCCTAGCACTGTGGGAGGCCAAGGCAGATGAACTGCTTGAGCTTGTGGGTTTGAGACCATCCTGAGCAAAAGGAAGACCCTGTCTCTACTAAAAATAGAAAAACTGAGGGAAGAGGATCACTTGAGGCCAAGTTGGAAGTTGCTGTGAGCTATGATGCTACAGCACGCCACCCAGGGCAACAGCTTGAGACTCTGTCAAAAGAAAAGAAAAGAAAACTAACCATATTTGGAAGAATGAAACTAGACCCCTATCTCTCACCTGATCTAAAATTCAAATCAAAATAGATTAAATACTTAAATCTAAGACCTAAAATGATGAAAGAAACTACTGAAGGAAAATACTGAGAAACATTTCAGTACATTGATCTTGGCAAGGACTTTTTGTGTAAGGCCTCAAAAGCACAGACAATAAAAGCAAAAAGTAGACAAATAGGATTGTATCAAGTTAAAAAGCTCCTGCATAGCCGAGGAAAAAACACAATAAAATGAAGAGACAACACACAGAATGGGAAAAAATATTTGAAAACTATCTGACAAATGATTAAATAACCAGAGCATTTAAGTAGCTTGAATAACTCAAGGTGGGGGAGGGATCCAATCAATAAAATGGGCAAAAAGCTCTGAACAGATGTGTACATAGTTCTCAAGATAAGGCATAAAAATGGCCAACTGTATAGAAAAGTTTCACATCCCTGAACATCAGAGATAAATAATAAAAACCACATTGAGATATCATCTCACCCTGGTTAAAATGGTTTTTATCAAAATGACAGGGAATGATGACACTAGTGAGGATCTGAAATAATCAGATACTGCTGATGGGAATGTAAATTAGGATAGCCACTGTGGAAAACTGCATGTGGGTTCTTCAAAAACCTAAAAACAAAACTACTGTGTGAACTAGCAATTCCACCACTGAATACTTATCCAAAAGAACCGAAGTTAATAGGTCAGAGATATGTTCATTCCGTGTTTCCTGCAGCACTAGTGGCAACAGCCAAGGTAATAGAATCAAGCTAAGTGACCATCAGTGGATGAATGAATAAAGAAAACGTGGTATAAATATACATGGGATACTCTTCAACCCTAAAAAAGTGTAATATCCCGTCATTTGAAGCAAAATGGATGGAACTGGAGGTTAAGTGAAATAAGACACACAGATACATACAAATATCGTGCATGGGAGTAAAAAATGTGAATCTCCTGTATATATAGAGTGGTGGTCACCAGGGGCTGGGAAGGGTAAGGAAAAGTGGGGTCAGTGGAATTAGCCTTGATTAATGGCTACTAATATACAGCTTGACAGAACAAAGAAGACTTAGTATTTGATAGGTCAGTAGGGTGATTATAGTTTACAATAATCTATTGTATGTTTCAAAATAGCTAGAAGAGAATAATTTGAATGTTTCTAGCCCAAAGAAAAGAGAAATAATTTGATGGTTATCCCAATTATACTGATTTGATTTTTATAATTAATAATGTATTAAATTATCACATGTCCCCCCAAAATACATATATTATGTAGCAATAAAAAATTCTAAAAATGTTGTGTAGCATATTAGAAAATTATGGCATAGACACGCACACACATACATATGTATATGAAATTGTAGAGGAGGAGATTGGGAAAGAAACAACAAGCTATAGCATTCTAAAAAAGGAATGATGATAAGGAAGCTCCATGGAGCGAGTGACTACTGAGAGCCTTGAAGGAGTAGTAGCATTTCGACAGAAGGATGTGGGAGTAAATAGAATTTCAGTCCAAGAAAAAAGAATGAGCAAAAGAGGAGAAGCAGAAAAACATGGGCCTATTTAAAATGCAGCAATCTCTTAACTCTGTCTTCAGGATGGGTGTGCACTGAAAGTCATTAAGAAGAAAAGACTGGAAATGTGGCCTGAGGATCCATCATATGAGGCCTTGAATATTATACTGGAGGTTTTGTGCATAATTTAGTAGGCAATGAGGAGCCATTAAAGATTTTGTTAAAGAGAAACTGCATTATATCATAGATGTGCTTTTTGACGTTTACTGTAACAGCCAAAATATAATGAGTTTGAATTTATACCCAGAATTTAAATGTTGGCAGAATATCTAGGAGGAAATGCTCAGTTGAAAATGAAAGTTGGCATTCAGGAGAGGAGCTGAGGCTAGAGGGAATGGGTAACATCTTGGGAATGATCAGAGACAAAGATAAATGTAAACCACATCATGCAGCTGCTCAGGGATTCGGCCAATGCGCTTGGGATGGTCAATGATGAGAAGTCAAGAAATACAATTGAGGAAGAAAACTGGATTTGGCCTTTAGAACATGTTCTTTAATGATAAATGTCAGTAGTAGTGAAATGATAAGGGCAAAAGCTTGTATGGTAGAGATAACAAATTGACCAGTGTCTTCATCCATTTCCGTTCATATAATGAATACCATAAAGTGGGTAGTATATGAACAACAGCAATTTATTTCTCACAGTTCTGGAGGCTGGGAAATCCATGATCAGGATGCTGGCAGATTCGGTGTCTGTTGCGGGACTGCTTTCTGGATCATAGATACTGCCTTCGTACTGTGTCTTTACATGGTAAAAAGGGTAAGCTTGCTCTCTGGGGACTCTTTTGTAAGGCCTGTAATCCAAATCATGATAGCTCTACCCTCATGATCCAAACCTCATACCACCACATTGCAGATTAGGATTTCAATATATTAATTTGAGGCTGGGACATAAGGATTCAGTCTACTGTAAGATAGGAGTGCCAGCCAATGTCCAATGGAAAAGTTTGATAGAAAAGGTGAACGTACTAGATTGCAGTAGGAGTTATTTAGGAAGGGGAAGTTTGAGCATTCTTTTGACATTACAGAAAGAATCAGGCTCTACTCTGTGAGGTAACTCATTCTGTTGTGATTCAGAACACAGAATCATAAATCAAGTGGCCACACAAGACTCTGAGACGTCACCTATTCTGCCCTGCGATTCCTATTTGCTTCTCATTTTTCCACACTAGACTGTGAGCTCCTTACGGGCAGATCATGCCTGGTTCAACACTGTTGCCCCAGCACCTAACTCAGTACCTAAGACACAGAAGACACTCAATACAAGCACTTCAAGATTCCAGAAAAAGTTTAAAGATGGTATGAAAATGAAATTGGTATAGCAAAGTCCTGAAGGATGTTTGAAAGATTAGGAGCAGGAACAAGATGAAGGATTAACCTTGGGTAATGACAGTGGTTTATTATCTAATTATCTCCTTTGGTTCATTTGAAGGATGAAAGGATTCATATTTATAAAAATTGTTGATATAGAAACTAAACACTCATCATATACAGGTAGCAAACTATATTCCTTCCCAAACTAGAATCTAGATGATTTTAGAGTTGCGTCATTGTATCAGAAACTCCTAGTGTTCTATTTTCAGCTTTGGAGCATTCATTCAAAAAAATTTTGTGTGATCTTAAGTAATATTTTTAGCATAAATAAATAAATAAGCTTGAGAGTTAAAATAATGGAAAAGAAAAATGAATTGGGGCTTAAAGAGGAAAACCTGGGAAAATCTAAGAAATGACCAGGAAAGAAAGAGAATGCCAAATGGCACGGACGCCGTATGTAAAATTCCAGTGAAGATTCACGTTTCTATAGCACACCCACTGCCCCTGTGCTTTTCTGTTAAGCATTTCTGGCCATGTGAGCATAGGGAAGCCAAGATATTGGTGTCCATATCTAAAATTCATGTACTTTCCAGGTTGTTCTATAGTACCAGTGGGAAGCTAAATTTTTAGAGCTCAAGAAAAAGAAGAAAAAAAGGCATTTCCATGCAGTAGGTTGAGTTGGCCACATGGTGAGAACATGTCTCTTGCAGAGTGCAGCAGTAGAGTCCACTACTGACATCCAGTACTATTGCACGAGGTTAAAAATAGCTAAAGGTGGCAAACATTTCTATACACACTCAGCCAGGTGAATAGACTTCAGTCAAATAACTTTTATATAAGGTTTTGCTAGCTTCAGTTCCTATAATTTCAAAGGTGATTGGGGTTGGGGAGATGATAGAAATGAACAAAGAAAACTAGAAGAAAGTAATTGTATGCCTTCTGCTTTCGCAATTAAGATAAAGACTCTATAGCAAGAGCACAAAACACCACATGCATTAGGTATGCGATCACCTTCTGAACTTATTCAGTTACTGCAACTGGATCTCACAAAGGGCCAGAATTAGAATTTATGGCCCACAAATTTTTAGTCTGTTTCTGAGTCTTGAGCCATTAGGCCATTATTATTTCACACTCCAATTTATCCAGAGATACTTTGATTATATTTAGATTGTACCTCTTTTTAATGTTTCTCTTTCTACCCAAGCTGTCTCTTCTAAAGCCTCTCTGGCCCTTGCAATTATCCCCACTTCTCAGCATGATGCCATCTCCTCCACAGCCCTCCCAGTGGGCCAGGTGAGTCATAACTCTGTAGGGATTTATAGGTTTTGAAGGAACTGATTTCTCATGCAAACACGAACCATCACACGGGTTCATACATCCCTAGAGCGCTAATCACCTTAGAGTTCTGGTCCCAAAAGAACAGGCATGTTTCTCCAGTGCTAGCCCCAAAATTATTATTTTGGTAACCTGTAATGTTACTGAAGAAATAAAGCTCCACAGTGGAAAGGAAGATGAAATAATATTCCAATACAACCACAGAAAATTTCAACAGTAACTATGAAATTTGCTTTTCTTATTTCTTTTCATTTGTGAAATTCTACAAACACTAATAATTGTGACTCATTCCCTCTCTGAAAAATAGACTCCTTTTTATAAGTGAGAAAAATACTGAAACCCAGAAAATCCTTTGATATGATTTCTTCCAGTCAGATCATTTCCACATCAACATACAAAGCGGCTTTTGCACAGAAAACACAGAATCGTAAATCAAGTGGCCAGACGAGACTGAGATGTTGCCTATTCCAACACAATACCTCAGGCAAGAGAACTGACTCTCAAATCACCTCAGACAGACGAATTTTTTTTAATGACCTTAAAGAGAGAGCATCCTTCTAATATTTAACAATCCTGAGATTTAAATAAATAAAAAATAAAACTTCCTTTATATCTAACTTAAATCTCTTAAGGTATTTGATGGCTATAAAGGTAAAATTAAGATTATATGTATAATTTATGTAATTCAAAATTTATATAGCTTTATATTTCCAAATATTTAATACTACCTCTTAAATATAATAAATCATTGGTTAAAATGATATTAAAAGAAAAAAAAAAACAGAAAGAACCAAACTTTCCACACAATGTGCTGTTACATAAAACCTGGAGGATGTCATTTTAAAGGTAACTTTGTTTTTTTTTTT
>NW_003852443.1:3105530-3106744 GCF_000181295.1 Otolemur garnettii
TAACACATTTATATTCTATAATTAGAGATATTCACATTTACCCTTATAGGATGAACCGTAGGCGTGATCCCACAAATCACCCTCCCTCCAACCACCCTCCCCCCTCCCCTCATCCTCCCTCTCCCCTCTCCCTATAATCCTGGGCTAAAATTGGATTATAGTTTTCCTATGAAAGCTATAAATTAGTTTCATAGTAGGGCTGAGTACATTGGATACTTTTTCTTCCATTCTTGGGATACTTTGCTAAGAAGAATATTTTCCAGCTCCATCCATGTAAACATGAAGGAAGTAAAGTCTTCATCTTTCTTAATGGCTGCATAGTATTCCATGGTGTACATACACCACAATTTATTGATCCATTTGTGGATCGCTGGGCTCTTGAGCATCTTCTATGACCTAGCAATTATGAATTGGGCTGCAGTGAAGATTCTGATACAAATATCTTTATTGTAGTGTGATTTTTGATCTTCTGGATATATACCTAATAGAGGAATTATAGGATCAAAAGCAGGTCTATTTTTAGTTCTTTAAGTGTTCCCCAGATGTCTTTCCAAAAGGAACGTATCAGTTTGCAATCCCCCCAGCAGAGCAGAAGTGTTCCCTTTTCTCCACAACCATGCCAGCATCTGTGATTTTGGGATTTTGGGATATGGGCTAATCTTACTGGTGTTAGATGATATCTCAAAGTAGTTTTGATTTGCATTTCTCTGATGATTAAGGATGGTGAGCATTTTTTCATATGTTTGTAGGCCTGTCTTGTGCCTGTCTTCTTCAGAGAAGTTTCTCTTCAACTCCCTTGCCCACCCTGAGAGGGGATCACTTGTTCTCTTCTTGCTAATATGCTTGAGTTCTCGGTGGATTCTGGTTATTAAACCTTTGTCAGACACATAACCAGCAAATATCTTCTCCCATTCTGAGGGATGTCTGCATGCTTTACTTACTGTGCTTTTGGCTGTGCAGAAGTATTTTAATTTGATGAGGTCGCAGTAGTGTATTTTTGATGTTGCTTCAATTGTCCAGGGGGGCCTCTTCATAAAACAGGCCAATTTCTTCAAGTGTTTTCCCTATACTTTTTTCTAGTATTTTTATAGTTTCATGTCTTAAGTTTAAATCTTTAATCCAGTGAGAATCTTAGTTAGTGGTGAAAGGTGTGGATCCAGTTTCAGTCTTCTGCAGGTCGCCAGCCAGTTCGCCCAGCACCATTTGTTAAATAG
>NW_003852443.1:3108343-3133566 GCF_000181295.1 Otolemur garnettii
CTTTTATTTTCAATTTCATTTAATTCTGCTCTAATTCTGGTTATTTCTTTTCTTCTGCTGGGTTTCAGATTGGAGTGTTCTTCCTTTTCCAGGTGCTTGAGATGTCACATTAAATTGTTAACTTCCTCTCTTTCCATTTTCTTGAGGAAGGCTTGCAGTGCTATAAACTTCCTTCTTAGGACTGCCTTTGCATATCCCAGAGGTTTTGGTAACTCATGTCTTCTTTATCATTTTGTTCCAAAAATTTGGTAATTTCCTTCTTGATCTCATCTCTGACCCACCTATCATTCAGCATGTTTATTTAGCTTCCATGTTTTTGTATGAGTCTTCAGATTCCTGTTGTTATTGAGTTCAACTTTTATTCCATGATGGTCTGAGAAGATGCAAGGAATAATTTCTATTCTTTTATATTTCCTGAGGTTGGACTTGTGACATAAAATGTGGTCAATTTTCGAGTATGTTCCCTGGGCCAATGAGAAAAATGTGTATTCAGTTTTGTTAGGATGAAATGTTCTGTAGATGTATGTTAAATCCAAATGCTTGAATGGTTAAGTTTAAATCTAAAAGTTCTTTGCTAAACTTCTTATTGGAGGATCTATCCAACAGTGTGCTAAAGAAGTATTAAAATCTCCAACTATGATGGAGCTGGGAGAAATCACATTGGTCATGTCTATTAGAGTATCTCTTATAAATTGAGGTGCATTCTGTTTGGGTGCATAAATATTGATGATTGAAATCTCATCGTATTGAGTATTACCCTTAACAAATATAAAGTGTCCATCTTTATCCTTGATTACTTTTGTTGGTTTAAAGCCTATTGTATTTGTGAACAAAATTGCAACACCTGCTTTTTTCTGCTTTCCATTTGCCTGGAATATAGATGACTATTCCTTCACCCTGAGTCTATATTTGTCTTTTAGGGTAAGATGAGATTATTTGTATGCAGCAGAAATCTGGCCTGAGTTTTTGTATCCAGTCAGCCAGCCTGTGCCTCTTTAGATGGCAATTTAAGCCATTCACATTGATTGAGAATATTGATAAACCTGGTATCATTTTGGGTATTGAGTTTTTCAAAAGTCCAGTGGACATTTTTAATCCTTTTGCCACTGTGGAAGTTGGAATTTGATCAAAATTTTCTGTGTGAGTTTACTTATGTGGTGAAGGATTGCACTGGTCATTATGGAGGATAGGTCTGAGAATATCCCGGAGGGCTGGTTTAATTATAGCAAACTTCTTCAACATGGGAATGTCATTAAAGTATTTAATTTCTCCATCATAAATGAAACTCAGTTTAGATGGATACAGGATCCTGGGTTGAAAGTTATTTTGTTTTAGGAGATTAAAAGTCAATGACCACCCTCTTCTAGCCTGAAAGCTTTCAGTAGAGAGTTTTGCCATCATTCTAATATTTTTCCCCTTGTAGGTTATGGTTTTCTTACGTCTACCTGCTTTCAGAATTTTCTCCTTCATATTAACTTTAGTGAAGTTAATTATGATGTGCTGGGGGATGTCTTGTTTGGGTTGAGTCGTGTTGGGGTTCTGAAACTGTCTGCTATCTGAATTTCAGACTCTCTTGGCATGTCTAGAAAGTTCTCTTTCATAATTTCATGAAATAGAGCCTCTGTGCTTTGTGAACACACTTCATTGCCTTCAGGGATTCCTACAAGATGAATATTAGTTTTCTTCCAATTATACCAGAGCTCTCTGAGAGAGTGATCCATTTTTGCTCTCCATTTCTCTTCATCCTCGTGCATTTGGGCATGTTCAGAAGCTCTTCAATGTCAGAAATCCTTTCTTCTGCCTGCTCCATTCTGTTACCGAGGGATTCTACCATATTTTTCATATCTTTGATGGCTGCAACCTCTTGCCTCAGTGTTTCAAAATCTTTGTCATTTTATCTTTGAAATTGTTGAATTCTTGAGACATCTTTTCAATAATTTCTTGAAATTCTAATCCCCTCCTTTCTTCCATTCTGTTAATCTTATTTGCTATCCAAATTCTGAACTCAATTTCTGACATCTCAGCCATCTGTTTATGGATGGGATGTTCAATTGTATCTGCCCCATCCTTTTGGGGAGAGTTGTTCAAATAACCAACTCTGGTTATTTGAATTACCAGAATTTGTCTGCTGATTCCGCTCCATGCTGAATTTACAATGTGTGGAGACCATACCAGAACCATTTAGTCAGTAGACTACACCAGAGAAGATGCCAGCTTCCTCTGGTTGCCCCGAGATGCAGAGCGTGTTTGTGCAGAATAGCTTCAGGGGTGTGGGCCTTGTTGTTCCCAGTGATGTGGCTGCTGTTCTTTGCCTCAGGGTACTGCCATTCTAGTATGGTTCCCTCTCAGCTGACCATCCTCTCATAGTTCTCCGGTGGCTGGCCAGGTATGCTGGGAGTGTACAGACCTGGCAGTTCTGGACCTGCCCAGCACAGATGCCTGTGCCTGCAGCAGGGAACTCTGCCACCACCCACCAGATGTGCACAGCTCTAGAAAACAGTTCTGTGCCCACCTGGCACGGGTGCCTGGAGCGGGAAACTCCTCTGCTGCTGCCCGCGAACACATGTGGCTCTAACAAGCAGTTCTTGGCCTACCCAGAGAGGGGTACTCCTTTGCCAGCTCCCGTGAGGCATGTGTGACTCTAGCAAGCAGTTCTGGGCCCACCCAGAGCAGAGGACTTCTCCTCTGCCGCCCACGGGATGTGTGTGGCACCAGCAAGCAGATCTGGGCCCATCCAGTGCAAGAGGCTGGAGCAGGGAACTCCTCCACCACCCAAGAGATGCATGTGGCTCTAGTAAACAGTTCTGGGCCTGCCTGGAGTGGAGAACTCCTCCACTGCCACCCACGGGTTGTGTGTGGCTCTAGCAAGCAATTCTGGGCCTGCCTGGAGCTGGGGACTCCTCTGCCACTGCCCGTGGGGCATGAGCAGCTCTAGCAATCAGTTCTCAGCCCACTTGGGGCAGAGGACTTCTCCACTGCCACCCATGGGACCCACACAGCACTCAGTCCACCCGGTGCAGGAGGCTGGAGGGGGGAACTCCTACACAGCAGCCCACGGGACTCCCATAGCTCTAGCAAACAGTTTTGGGCCTGCCTGGAGCAGGTGACTCCTCCTCCACTGCCTGCAGGTTGTGTACGGCTCTACCAAGCAGTTCTGGGCCCACACAGAGCTGGGCACTCCTCCACTGCTGCCCACAGGCGTGCACGGCTCTAGCAAGCAGTTCTGAGCCCTCCTGGAGCGAGGGACCCCTTCAGCAGCCCCCACAGGGTGTGTGTGGTGCTAGCAGACAGTTCTGGGCCTGCCCATAGTGGGGACTTCTTCAGCTGCCCCCCCCCCACTGGGCACACGCATCTCTAGCAAGCAGTTATGGGCCCACCTGGAGCAGTGGACTCCTCCACTGCTGCCCGCAGGACAAGCATGGCTCTAGCAAGCAGTTCTGGGGCCTCCCACGCAGGTGTCTGGAATAGGGGACTCCTCCATTGCTGCCCACGGAATGCACATGGGTCTAGGAGGTCTCAGGCTGTAGTACTGGACTGGGTGCTTGGTCTTGCAGGGGTGGGAGACACTGCTCTTGTGCTCCCCCTCACTGTCTCTGTAGGCAAAGGGGGAAGGGTGGACTGGAAATTCAAAATGGCAGTGAAAACATTTGTTTGGTTTTTCTGCCAGGCAAGAGAGTGTTTAGAATCTCAGCACAGTCCCTCTAGGGGAGTAGACCCCTCTTCCTGTGGTTGTCGCACGTGGTATGAGATAACCACAGGAGCAGATGAAGAGAAAACCACAACTTTCTTGGGGGAGGAGATGGACACTTTTCCTTTGGGATATATTATGTACCTGTAAATTGCTTTCTTGGAGTGTCTCAACTTGCCTCCGCAGAGGTGTCCTGCAGATATCACTCTTCTTTCTCAGCTGGGCTCCCAGTCTTCAACTTTATTAGGTATTTTCCGGACACTATCCTTCCCTCTGTATGGGAGCTTCTGTCGGAGGCTGGCACCTGTTGGCCATCTTGCCCCTCCCCCTTAAAAGTAACTTTGTATCATAAAAATATTTTTATTTAGTGGCAGAATAAAATCTGAATTAATTTAAATAAAAGAATGAACTAAATTTTTCTCCATCATGTTCTACTTGGATAAATTTCCCTCTTAAAGAGATTATATAAGTGAATTATGCTTAATTTTGAAAAGTATTGTGTTTGTACAACTTTTTTTACATAAACTAAAATCTTAGTAGGCAATCAGTTTTAAAAATTAAAAATACATTTTTTAATATTAAATCTCTTTTGAATTTGTATTGCCTGATATTTACAGTTTAAATCATCCAGATTTGCATATTATTTTCTAAAATCAATGATAAGTTTCTGGTTACAACAAAGGAAATGATGTACATTTTTCAAAATACTGTGCCATCATTTCCAAAGTTATTTCAGTCTGAAAATGCAAAGAATTGACAAAGCTGCTGACAGATAGAAAAAGTTCATACAAAATTTCAAGGGACTAAAAACTATTACAGGTTGTTTTCTTATCACTGAGAAGAATTAGAGCAATTTCTAGGGTCCTAGTACACATGGCTTGTTCTCTAGATTCTCTAGATTCTTGTTTGGTCTAGAATTTGATGTACAATCTTTGCCTGGATACACAAACCCCGAAGGGAACTGTGGATAAAATTCAAGGTATCAGTAAATGCAGACTGAAAAAATGTACATTTTTATTTGTACTGAACCCTAACTGAAATTTAGCATTTTCTGAAATTATGAGCACAGACAACAAATCACAAGGGTATGAAGATTTCTCTGAATTTTTTAGCCAACAGCAATCATAGTTATTCCTCATCACAATACAATTAAAACATATGCTTCATTTATGTTCATCTCAATTTTAAGGAATATTAGTTATTAGAAATAGAGCTAGAAATAGCCATTTAATATATTAATAAATAAGTGCATGTATTACTATATCATAATTTTTTAATCATTTTATGACTCTATTTCAAAATAAATCATCTATTTTGTAATCCTGTGTGTTTCACTTTGTGCATTTAAAATCTAATCTGAAGAAACTTACTTCTATCATGACAGTTGGGGGAGCTTCACTGACCAACTTCTCAATAAAATTGGTGAAATTTTTATGAACAACTATTCTAAAACTCTGGAAATGGTCCGAAGAGCAAACTACAAGAAAAATGACAAAAATCCTATAAGAAAGTGAGCTTTGTGGGACTTGAACCCAGATTTTTTCTCTTTTCCCTCTCCCAGAGCAGCAGGAAGAAGACAAAAAATCAGCCGCAGCCAAGAACACGGGGCTCCCCTTCCCCCCAGCCACAAAGCTTTATCTCCAGGAGGACCAGGCATTTCTCATACTACTTCCACTAGTTTGTTTCTGAGGCTAAATTCCAGTTAGGGCCTTTAGGAGACAAAAATGTTCCTTTTCCCAGTCCAAATCCCCTGGGGAATGCAGGCTCTGCCTTCGGCATGATGCCCTGAACACACTGGGACTCCAATAGCCCTTTCTCTAACTCTTGAAGTAGTGGCTACATCCCAGGAGAAGCAAGCGAAGAGGACCATGACACAGTGACTCCTCTGCTCTGAGCACTCAGCTCCTGGAGAGGGGATGCCACTCAAAGAGAATATTGTCATCATCCCAACACCAAGCTATGGAGGCCTAGCTCAGAAATTTTGCATGTGGGAGAAGTAAAACCATATATAAAGCAGCTCCCAAACTTTCCCCAAAGAAATGAATTTCATTTGAGGCAGAGTGTAGAGAAGTTTTAGCTTCAGAGGATTATTAGGAACAGTAAAGTTGGTGATGAAAAACAACTGGGAGGAAGTTTGTGGATCTAGACAGAGCCTAGACTGCAGGCCACCACTAGGCAGCAGTAGAAGACTGGGACCTGAGCGATGTCTTTTAATTGCTGGGTGTGGACAGAGAAAGAGTAGAAAGGAGAGGACGGCCCTACCAGAACTTTTGTCATCTCAAAGCTGCTGTTCAAACATGCAGTATCAGATTTAAACTGTGTGTGAGAAGGAGATAGCAAAATAGTAGATATCACTAAAATAATCCAGCTAGTCACTAAATAAATAAATAAGAAAATAATAAAAATAAGCCCATACCTCTAGCTGGGGACTGGGGTGGGGGAGCAATGCCTAAATTTGCTGTGATATATCTAAAATATCCAGTTCCTAGCAAAAAAAAAAAATTATGAGACACACAAAGTAACAGGAAAATATGACCTATAGCCATATAGAAGGGGGGAGGGGAATAGGTGTCAGAAGCTTTCTGGGAGAGTGACCAAATGTCAAATTTTTTTTAATTTTTTTTAAAAATTGTCTGAATCTCCACTGTCCATCATTCCACATACTGCTCCTATCTTCCATGTGTACACATAATTTGTACCTGTGCTACTAGTCTTTCTGTGTCTGAGTTGTGTTAAGATAATAACCTCCAGTTCCATCCATGTTGCTGCAAAAGACATAATTTCATTCTTTTTATGGTAGCGTAGTATTCCATTGTGTATATATACCTCATTTCCATTGTTCAAAATTCCTCTGTTGATGGACACTTACATTGACTCCATATCTTTGCTATGTGAATAGTGCTGTGATAAATACACATGTACAGGCATCTTTTTCACATATTGATTTCCATTGGGTAGATAATCAGTAGTGGAAGTGCTAGATCCTATAGTAGTTCTCTTGTTAGTTCTCTAAGAAATCCCCAGTCCTTCCCATAGAGATTGCACTAATTTATATTCCCCCAAACTTAGTTTATAAGAGTGCCCTTATCTCCATAACCTGGCCAACATCTATTTTTTTTTGTCTTCTTAATAATAGCTATTCTAATTAGTACAAGATGATACCTCATTGAAGTTTTAATTTGCCTTTATCTGATGATTAGTTATGTTGAACATTTTTTAGGCACATTTGCCTGTGCCTTTAAAGTCTTGATCATGAATTTCTTTGCCTTAGTGTCCCTAAAAGTTCCCTATAGATTTTCTTCTAGTATTTTTATAGTTTCAAGTCTTAGATTTAAGTCTTTAATCATCTTCAGTTGATTTTTACATAGCAAGAGTCCAGTTTCATTCTTCCGCATATTACAATCAAATTTTTCCATCATTATTTAATGAAAAGTATCCTTTCCTTGGTGTGTATTCTTATGGTTCTTGTCAGGATCAGTTAGCTATAAGCATATGGCTTTATTTCTGGTATCTCTATTCGTTCCATAGAATTATTTGTCTATTTTTAATACTAGTATCATGCTGGTTTGGTTACAATAGCTGTGTGGTATAATTTGAAGTCAGAAAATGTGATGCCTCCAGATTTGTTTTGCTCAAGACTGTTTCAGTTATTCAGGCTCTTTTTTGGTTCCATATGAACTGTAAAATTATTTTTTCTAATTCAGTGAAAACCAACATTGCAATGTGATAGAGATTGAATTGAACTTGTAGATTACTGGTGATGTGGTTATTTTAACGCCATTAGTTCTATGAACCCATGAGTATGGAACATTTTTCCATTTTTCACTGTCATCTACAATTTCATCAATATTTTGTAGTTTTCCTTATATAGAGATCTTTCACCTCCTTTGTTAAATATATTTGTAGACAAGTTTTTTGTAGCTATTGTAAATTGAATTGTCTTCTTGATTTGGATACCAGCTTGATTACTATTGGTGTATGGAAGGGTTAATGATTTCTGTATGTTGATTTTGCATTTTGATACCTTACTGAATTCAATTATTAAATACAAGTACTTTTTGGCAGAGTCTTTAGGGAGTTCTAGATATAAGATCATATGATCAGTGAATAGAAATAATTTGAATTCTTCTTTTCCAGTTTTATTTTTTCACTTGCCTTATTGCTCTGGCTATGATTTCCAGTACTATGTTTAATAGAAGTGGAAAAATGAACATCCTATCTTGTTCCAGTTCTTAGGGAAATGCTTTTTTTACTTTTCCTATTAAATACAAGGTTGGGCCATGGATTTGTCACATATGGCCTCTATTTTGAGGTAGTTTGTCAAGGATTTTTAACAAGAAGAAATGCTGAATTTTATCAAATGCTGTTTCTACATCAATGGGATGACTGTTTGGATTTCTTTAATTCTGTTGATGTAATGTATCACATTTATTGATTTGTGTGTATTGAACCATTCTTGCATCCCAGGTTTAAAACCCACTTGATCATGAAGATCATATCTTTCTAATATGCCATTAGATTTGATTTGCTAGTGTTATGTTGAAGATTATTATGTCTCTGTTCATCAGGGATATTGGGTCTGCAGTTTTAGTTCTTGGTTTCACCCTTGTCTGGTTTTGGTAACAGGGTGACATTGGCCCAATGAGTTAGAAGCATTCCTTCTCCTTGATTTTTTGAAATAGTTTCAGAAAGGTTAATATTTGCTTTTATTTGTATGTTTGGTAGAATTCATTTGGCTCTGGGGTTTTCTTTTTGTGTTTGTTTTTTGGTTGAGAGATGTTTTATTACTGATTCAATCTTGATACTCATTATTGGTCTGTCCTGGAGTTCCATTTCTTGGTGGCTCAATCTTAGTATATTGTTTGTACATTTCAAGGAATTTGTGTGCACTCGTTAGGGTTTCTACCTAGGGAGTGTTTAGTTGTTCAGAACAGTTTCTGATGATCTTTTGCCTTTATATGGTATCAGTAGTAATGTCTCCTTTCCCATTTCTGATAGTGTTTATTTGGATCTTCTCTCTTCTTTTCGTGGATAGTCCAGCTAGTGGTTTATTAATATTTTTTATTATTATTTTGAGACAAAGCCTCACTCTGTTGCCTCCGGCTATATTGCTGTGGGGTCAACTTAGCTCAGAGCAAGCTCAAACTCCTGGATTCAAGTGATCCTCCTGCTTTAGCCTCCTGAGTAACTGGGACTACAGGCATGTGCCACCAGGTCTGGATACTTTTTTTTTATTTTTAGTAAAGACGGGTTCTTACTCTTGCTCAGGCTGGTCTTGAACTCCTGGGTTGAAGGGATTCACCTGCCTTGGCCTCTCAGAGTGCTAGGATTACAGGTGTGAGCTACCACTCCTAGACCAACATTTTTTTTCTTATTGAAGACCCAGCATTTTGTTTTCTTGATTATTTGCATTTTTTTGGTCTTTATTTCCTTTAGTTTTGTTATGATCTTTGTTATTTCTTTTCTTCTGTTACTATGGATGTGGTTTGTTCTCATTTTCCTAATTTAGATGCAACATTAGTTTACTTATTTGTGAGCTTTCCACTTTTTTGATATGTATTTAGTATAGTATTTAATAGTATATAGACTTCCCTCTTAGCATTGCTTTTGCTATATCCCAAAGGTTTTTGTATGTTTTCTTTTCATTTTTGTTCATTTCAATTATTATTAATTTTTGTCCTAATTTCTTCATTGACCCAGTCTAGAATTTTTAGATATTGGTATAGTTTCCAAAGCTCCTCTTCACATTGATTCCTGGCTTTATTCCACAATGGTATGAGAAAATATTTGGTATGGGCTCCTTTCAGCTGAATAGCATTGGTAAGAAGTTGTGAGGAATTCAGTCTGGTCAAGTCTCAGTCTCATAGCAGACCACTGCAGGACTGCAGTATTATCCTAGGTATGCATAGCTGATGAATTCTAGTGTTCTGTCTTAGATAATCTTTTATTTTATTTTAGAATGTTACACAGGTACACATTTTAGTTATGTAATTTGCTTTCATATATCTTAATTCAAAGTAATAGGTGTGTCCTTCACCCAGAAAGTATGCAATGCACCTGTGCAATGTACCTGTTAGGTGGGACGTTATGCATCCCTTCCATCCCCTCCTACCTACTTGAATTTCATTGAGTTTTGCTCTCCAAATGAGCACATGGGTATTGGTCAACTACTTCGAGTACATATGGTGTTTGTTTTTCCATTCTTGTGATACTTCACTTAAGAAGGTCTCCATGCTACCCAGGTTGTCACAAAAGATACTAGATCATGCTCTTTATAGCTGTATAGTATTCCATGGGATATTTGTACCACATTTTATTAAGACATTCATGTATTGATGAACACTTGCATTGTTTCCACATCTTTGAAATTGTGAATTGTGCTGTTACAAACATTCAAGTGCATGTGTTGTTTTTTTTTTTTTTTTCCTTTGGGTAAATACCCTAGTAGTCGGATGCAGAATCAAATGATAGGTCTATGTTAAGCTCTGTAAGGAATTTCCACACTACTTTCCATAAAGGCTAAACTAATTTGCAGACCCACCAACAGTATATAAATCTTCCTTTTTCTCCACATCCATGCCAGTATCTGTTGCCTTGGGATTTTATGATGTGAGCCATTCTCATTGGAGTAAAGTAATATCTAAATGTGGTTTTAATTTTCATTTACCTGATGATTAGAGATGTTGAGCATCTTTTCATGTGTTTGTTGATGTTTAGTCTATTTTCTTCACAAAAATTTATGTTCATGTCACCAGCCCAACTTTTAAATGGTGTTATTTGATCTCTTCTTAGTGACTTGTCTGAGTTCTTTGCAGATTCTGGTTATCAGTCTCTATTGAATGAGTAGTATGCAAATATCTTCTCCCATTCTGTAAGGTGTCTATTTACCTTGTTAACTGTGTCCTTAATGGTACAGAAACTTTTTAACTTGATCAGATCCCACTTATTTACTTTTGGCTTTGCTATGATTGTTTTGGGGTCTTCTTCATAAATTCCTCGCCTAAGCCAATATTTGTATGAGTATTTCCAACATTTTCTTCTAGAATTTTTATAGTTTTATGTCTTAAGTCTGTTACCCATTCTAAATTAATTTTTGTGAGTGGTAAGAGGTACTGTTTCAGTCTTTTACATGTAGCTATCCAGTTCTCCCAGCACTATTTATTGAAAAGGGATTCTTTTCCCCAGTATGTTCTTTTGCTTGCTTTGTGAAAGATCAAATAGTGGCAACATGAAAATGATTCCATATCTAGATTCTCTGATGAATAGATCTATGCCTCTATTTTTATTCCAGTACCAAGCTGTTTTGATTTTTATAGCCTTATATTATAGGTTGAAGTCAGGTAAAGTGATGCCTCCAGCTTTGTTCTTATTAAATAAGATTGAATTGGTTATTGAGGGTCTTTTCTGGTTCTATATGAAGAGTAGAATTATCACTTCAACATCTGCAAATTATGACTCCTGGAATTGATTAATAAATACAACATCTCAAGTTACAAAATCAGTGAACACAAATCAGGAGCTTTCTTATGTGCCAACAACAGTCAAGCTGAAAATGAAATCAAAGACACAATACCATTTATAGTAGCATCAAGAAAATTAAATATCTTGAAATATATTTAATGAAGGTGGTAAAGAATCACTATTGCACTACCTATGAACAACTGAGGGAAAAATTGCAAAGGAGTCCAGATGGAAAAACATACCATCCTTACAGATTGGTAGAATCAACATTGTCTTAAACGTCTATACTATTCAAAGTAATTTATACATTCAATGCAATTCTCATTGTAATGCCAATGTCATATTTTGCATATCTAGATGGTCTTTCTGAAACATGAGTATCCATTTACTCTTCCCCAGATGCAAGATTTAAAAAACAGATTTCAAATTAGCCATTGTAAATATCTTCATAGAACTAAAGGAAAGAATGACTCAAGAAGTAAAGGGAGGCAGGATGCCAACGCATTAACTAGAAAATAACATTAAAAAGACAGAAAGTATTAAAAAGAATAAAATGGAGCCTGAAATTGAAAAGTACAACAACAAAATTTTAAAATTCACTACAGAGGCTCAAAAGTTAATATTAACTGTCAGAAGAGAGAGTTAGAGAACTTGAAAGTAACGGTCAGTTTAGTTTATGCAAGGCAAAGACTTAAAGAAAAAAAGAATGAAGAAAAATGAACACAGCCTCAAAGAACTGTGGGTACCACTAAGTGCACCAACATATTCATAAATAAATCTGGTACTTCTGGAAGGGGCAGAAGTACAAGAAAAAAAGAGAGAAGAAAAATATTCAAAGAAATAATGACTGAACATTTTCCAAATTTATTGAAACATAGTAATCTACACAGTAATCCACATCCAAGAAGTTCAGCAAACTCTGAGCAAAGACACTCACAAACAACCACATTGTAGCAAAAATGCTGAAAGTCAAAGACAAGGAAATAATCTTAAAATCAGAAAGAGAAAAATTTATTTTGAGTAGGTATTCATGCGCCATACTGCCAGAGGAGCCAATGTTCAGAACGTGTTCAAGAACCCCAGGTACAGTAATCCAGAATAACATAGTTGGCCAATGGAAATAATGGGCAGGTAATCCCAGTTTTCACCAAGACATTATCAAAATGATATGTAAGGAAAAAAAATCTGTAATCTAAAAAAAAATTAAGAGAGTGCATAATTAAAAATTTAAGAGAGTAAACATAATTAAATAGGTTTTATTACCTGCAGGATTTGTCATAAGTTTTAAAATGCTAACTGTGAATCTCCAGGTGGGGCTACAAATCACAGTATTTCCCAAACTACTTTGACCATGAAAATCTTTGTTGGAGGATATTTCTAAAGGCTCAAGTTTTAAAGAGCATTTGGGGAAACACTGAAGTTATTAAAAGTGAGGGGTAGTGGTCACTGCAGGAGTCAATTGGCACTTTGCTTCCTGTATGTCTGTAACAGGTGCCACTTACCCTTTAGGTCCATGTGATGATAACTACCCATTCTTTCAAAGATATCCTAGGTCAAAGGCTGTTTTAGGTTTCTGATAATGCTGCTTGTCAAAGCCACAAATTTAAGTCACCCTGAGGGGGACTATGCCCTCGGTTGTCTTTTTTGATTTTTGGATCACATTCTGTTAAAAATCTTTAGACTCTACATTAATGAGTGCAGAAAAGAACAACCACTGCTGACGGGCTTCTGTGCATGGAAAATTCCTTCCCATTTCTGTTTCTAGTCTTAGGTGCTGGTTTATAATAACAGCCTATCAAAATGTTGCATGCAGCTTCATAAAAATGTAGTCATCATCTGAGAGCTATACTTAACATCAAATGCCAAGGCAGATTTATCAGCAGCTGAGGCCTGGAGCACAGCCAGTTCACAGTACTGAAGCTTTGCTCACTAAAACTCGCCATCAGAGGGTGTATATATTAGAGGAGGATGGACTCTAGCCAGGTATCAAGAAGCTATGGCTCAGCAACTTGGATCAGGTGACAGTAAACAAGGAGGACTGAAGGAGCAGCATAAAGACACACAGAGATAAACTTCAAGAAACATAATATTGCTGTTGCCTGTCAAAAAACAGCAACAGCAGCAAATAGGTCAACCTCAGTGTGCCATTCAGGGGTGAAGTGGCTATTATTCTTTATGAAAATGCTTACAGCCTCTAACAGAATGCAGTGACTCATAAAAAGAACCGAATACTTCCTCAGATGCAAACAGACAGATAATAGATGAATACTCACTGTGGAAATGACCTAAATTTAACCAAGGATACCAGCAAAAAGAAATACTCTGTAATATAAACCATGGTTCCTATATATTCTATATGGCCGTTGACCTTTATTTCTCTATTCCTTCTAATAGCTGTGTCAGCTTATAAGTCTCTGAATTAAGTCCCATCCTGCCTGAAATATTTAGCATGGTTTCTGTTTTCCTAACTAAAATAAACATGCTGCATTTTCCCTATTCAGAGGGCCTTAAATAATCAGCTGAATAATTATGGGATCAGACAGAGATTGTGCTTCCTAGGATGTTGTACATTAAGTAAGTTACCATTAAATACTGGTTTGTTAATAGAGTAATGAAAGAACCAAGTAGAAGGCAAAACTGCTTGTTTTGCCCTTCTACAAGCAGGCCACTTTTAGAGTAAAAAGAGGAGCAAAGTGACAGAAAAATCTAATGCATGCGTAAGGTAGAACAGAAAAATAACTACCAAAAACAGCAAAAACAAATAGATCTCAAGGTGCCAGAACAAGTTAGCATAAGGGATGGAGCTGTAAGCAGGAAGATAAGCATCTTACATAAAAAAAGTGTCTTGCATCAACAATGACATTTGTTTTGTCTCAAGGTCCACAGCTAAGAGAGAATCAATGGGCAATCAGAAGCCCATGGATTGGACCAAGAATCTGTGAAAATGGAAAGAGCTCATCTGTCAAACCAACATTTAAAAAAATAGTAATGTCTTATCTTGGCAAATTCAGAAATACAGCCACTTTTACAGTGTTGATGAGAGTACAAATTGCTACACTGATTCAGGAGAGGAATTTGGTAGCATCTTTTAAATGTTTTAAATGTTCAGATTCTTTGACCACGTGTTTCTACTTCCAGAAATTTTTTCTCCCAAAATCCCAATTTTGTTTAAAGGAACTGTGCATATCAGTGCCTTAAAAATAACTAGAAGAACACTCCACTAAATATCAATCATGGTGCTACCTGGGTGTTGATATAGCAGAGTCAATTTTTATTTTCTGATTTTCCTTTCTCTATACTTTTGAAATCTTCTCTGAAAAACAGATACTAATTCTATAATACATAAAATAAAATACATAACAATTGAAAGGACGATAGAATGGAAATGCATGCAAGTGTCAAGAAGACTTGATCATAGTTGTGCGTCTTCTCTAAATTAGTCTATGGTTCCAGGAGGCAAGGCAATTTTAAAAGGATTGCCTCAGATTCTGCAATTAGGGACGGACAAAGGAAGACTCCTAACCAAAGTGGAGACTGAGCAGCAACATTTCCCACTGAACAAAATACATTCCAAAGCCAACACAAACAGCCTCCACCTCTGTCACTCACTGAGAAGTACAGGGGAACTCCCCTACCAGTACAGGAACAGCAGGATACAGAATAGGAACTGAATAGAAGACAGTTTTACTGTCTTTACTTGCCTGTTTTTTCACACCTTCCAAAATATTGCACTTTTAATGATTATACCTTTTGCACAGGGACAAGAGGGTTGTTTTATTGGATCAAGAAAAGGAGAAATTTCAAAAGCAAAATAATGCAATTTTTGTTAATTCATTGAAATTTGTTTCCCCAATAGCCTGGGAGTCTGAGGAAGACAGAGGCCAGTTCTTAGTTGTCACTGTGTCTTCAGTGTTGAGCACAGTAACTGGCTCAAGAAAAGCTTGACAAACGAATAGCAATCTGAATACTTCTGGAAAACTCTAAAACCATTCCACTTTAATCAGAAGAGGACCAGCAACTAATCAAACCACAGGCCTTCGGAATAATATATAAATATTCAATTTATTGGAATTTTCGTGACTGCAAATTTACTAATACTTGTGTTAAATTCAAGGGCTACCCCCACTCATCGGATCCTAATGCAGCTGTCATGAAGACGCTGGTTGCCCCACTTCCCTGGGTATTTTGAGGCCTTATGTCTTATGATTGAATCACTGAGAAGAAACATTTAGGTAGTTGACCCATAGTGATTTTAACAAGAGCATGACATGCATCAGCAGTATCACATGCAGACGAAATTGGCGCTGACTGGGTGACAGCATTTACTGTGGCCACTGAGGGGCTTGAGTTCCTTTATTGTGAATGAGAATGACAGCATTTCAGAAAAACCCGATGCAAATTCTTTGACAGAATATATAGTCACATTCAAAAGTGCTCTTGCTGCTGTCACATATCATTGCTTTTTCAAGATGTCAAACCTGTATTACACAGTATTTTTTAAAAACTAAAGAAAATTCTAGGCATGGTTACATGTGAAATAACAAATTAAAAATGATTTCAATCCCAAATCCAGATCATGAACAAAAAAAAAAAAAAATTGCAATCTCTGTTATTTTCCTGCTTTTAAAATGATTGGATTAGTTTGTTAGTAAATAAATTACTTTAAATTTAATATTTTATTATTTTGCAATTAAACATTTATGCAAAACCAATAGATTTACTGGAATATGTTCCATTGCTTTCAAATGGTCAAATTCACTCCGTATTGAGTGAGTTTATTTATCTCCTTTCTAGAATTTTTCCTTCAATCTCTATAAAAAACCCCATGCCTTTGTTTATCGTGTCCAGCCCTTTCATGAGCTAAATGCTCCTATTGTAGTCTTCAAACTTATTCCTGAAATTTATTGCCTCCCTACTAGAATTTCTTAACACTGCATCTGCTCACTTACCCACTGAGACATTTATCTGTTACCTGTTTAATAATAGAAAAGGCTCTCCCGTATTGAACATAACCATCAAACAGCTACTGCAGTAGGAACTCTATGTATGTTACCTCTAATCCTCACCACTCCTCAACACGACTGCCATGAGCATTTTACTGGTGAAGATGCTGAGTTGAGAAGGCTTTGTCCTCAGAGATGATGTCCGGGAAAAGTACATGGTCTTGGAGTTGAACAAATCTGACGATTTCACCATTAACTAAATGTATCATCTTGAGCACATTTACCTAACTCCTCTGAATCTTAATTTTCTAATGAGTAAAAAGGAGATGATAATGTATTATTGAGAGTTTAGGGGAACACACATCCATATGGAGCTGAACTTTCTATTACCATTCCATAGAAAATAGTGAGGGAAAGACAATATTAGTAAATTCATTGTTATTTCCAGGATCAAGCACTTAAAATCACTACATTCCATATAAGATTCCTGTGTTTCTCTCAAAGAGAATAAGTAATATTCTCTAAATCCCACACCTTGGTTTAGGTATGCTTCAAATTATTATTATTATTTGTCCTCTCCAAAACTCAGGTGAAATTTAATCATGAATGTGGTAGTAACGAGAGGTAGGGCCTTTAAGAAGTGATGAGTCCCTCTCTCCCCTTTCTCCTCCCCTCTCTTTCTCTCTCCTTCTCTCTCCTCTTCGCTCTCCTCTACACTCTCTTCTTTTCTCTTCTCTTTTTCTCTCCTCCTTGGTGTTGCTCTGCAGCCTCCCTCACTCACCAATAAAGAACTCTCGTACAAAAAAAAAAAAAAAAAAAAGAAGAAGTGATGAGTCTTTAAGGTGCTCTCACAAATGGATTATAATATTTAGGAATTATCATTATTAATGGGTTATCATAGGAATGGGACTGGTGGCTGCACAAGAAGAGAAAACGTGACCTTTGCGAGTACACTCAGTCCCCTCACTGTGTGATGCCAGGCACTGCCTTGGCACCACCAGCAAGAAGCCCCTCACCAGATTCACACCCTCAGCCTGGGTCTTTCCAGCCTCTAGAACTGTAAGAAATGAACTTCTGTTTTCTTAAAAATTACCCAGTTAAGGGATTCTGTTATGAGCAATACAAGATGAAATAAGGCAACATATCAGTTGCCTCACTTTATTTAAGCAAAAGTTTGCTTTTTTTTTTTTTAAAGGCTTTGCAATTGCCATTCTTTAAGAGCCAGCACAATTAAGAGCAGAAAGCCTTCTTAAGATTTCTTCATAAGCAGCACATACTCTGCTCTCTCTGGACCCTGGAAAGGTTATAACAAGCTGCTGGAGAAGGATGATCTGAAAATTCTCTACAACAGTCCTGCAATAAATTCTCGAATTGCCCTCTCATTTCCCACTACAAACATTAGCATTTAACACAAGCACAGCACAGGATCCTTAGACACTTGAAATCTTTCATTTTCTGCAGAGCGCTAAAAGTAAGCTTTGAAAGTTGCGTTTAAAGTAAGGAATAGGATTGGTAGGATCATGCCTATAGTTCATCTTATAAGGGTACATGTGAAACTTACTAAATGTAGAATATAAACGTTTTAACACAATAACTAAGAAAATGACATGAAGGCTGCATTGGCCAGTTTGATGAAAATATTTCAAATTGTATAAAAAACAGCACACTGTACCCCATGACCATATTAATGTACACAGCTATGATTTAATAAATAAATTAATTAAATAGGGAATAAAATGTCACATGGAACTTTTGGCCAATGGTTGTCTGTCGGCATCCTGATATTTACTTCCTTTTGCAGTGAAAAAATTCAGAGCACGGCCCAGAGAAGAGAATCCCCAAAAATGTTCAGGAGACTCATAACAGCAAACCAAAATAACAAGAGCCTGTTCTTTGAGGTGGAAAATACAGAATCAGAAATGACTCTACTTTTTAGAAAAAGTCAACTTTAATAACAGTAGATTCTGAGGAAGCCACACAATATTTTTATTTAGCCAGAGGCCTTGGAGTATATTGTCTCTAGTCCAGAAATTAACAATACCATTTTGACTACCAAGCACATTGGTGAGCTAAACCAGGAACAGTGAGCTAGAATCAGTGTCCCCCTTATTCTTCCCTCCTGGGCATAGACCCTCCCCTAAGTTTCCTGATATCCAAGGCCCAAGAAGATAAAAGCACTCTCAGATTTGCACAGAGCTGTTTTGATGTAAAAATACACATATTAAAACACATGAAAGTTTCTATGTATATACAGACACATGTGATGGCATTTATGTGTTTTATACGCATGAATATAAACAGCTATGGTGTGAGGACTTTGAGCTTGTGAAACATGGAGTAATAAGACATGACTGGTATTGGAAATATTGGTAGATGATAAATTGTACCTGCTGCAAATTGTTTAAAATATAAATAAATGTGCTTTGGTTTGTTTTTCTTTTCACTTTCCCACCTCTCTCTGACTTCTTTTCTCTGAAAGCATAAAACTTTGTGACATTTTCGGTATCTGAAAAGTAATTCACTCTATGCTTCTCGCTACTGCAGTGATCAGCAAATAGTTTATTAAAAGTGCTCCTACAATTTCTCCCCCTAAGAACAACACATAGTTTTTTTTTAATCTTTAGTAATAATGTCTATCTCATGGAGCTGTAAAAATTACATAACATATTATAAAGTACTCGGCATTCAGTAAATAATTATCATAATTTGACAATACCCTGGCAATACTCCATCACTTATTCGATAAGTAAAGAAATAAAAACACAGGCTCTGCCATTTAGACTATCACTTGGGGCAGATTAATTTGCTCTTTGGCACTCAGGTCTCCCCACCTATAAAAGGAGATAATAATAGTAGATTTTCCACAGGGCTGTTATGAAAACTAACTAGTGTAAGTGAAGTATGAAGAATAATACCTGGTATGTACTGAAGCTCATGTTAAATAACATTATCAGTATTATTATCATTCTAGGCAGGACTTTAACACATAGGTCTTTAAAATGTAGACCCTTCCCAGCTTACTGCCTTCCAACCTAAACCTTGTTTGATAGTCTTTTCAACCAGGCTGGTCTGATATTCAAGTTTACAGGTTGGGCCCAGGCTGAGTCACAATCTCAGGCTGATAATCACAACTTTGATGAAGCATGTTCCCTGTCAGATAAAATGTAAGAAACCCAGTGAAATTTGAATTTTAGATTTTAATAACAGTATACCTTAAATATTGCATGGAACAATAAAAGTACAAGTTAAGTATCCCTTATTGAAGTGCTTGAGACCAGAGGTGTTTCAGATTTTGGACATTTTGGGATGTTGGAGTATTTTCATTTACACAATAAGATATCTTGGGGATAAGATCCATGTCTAAGATGAAATTTACTCACATTTCATATACACCTTATACACATCGCCTAGGGGCAATTTTATACAGTATTTTCAATAATTGTGTGCATAAAACATATAAGGTCAGGTATGGAAATTTCCATTGTGGAATTATGTTGACATTCAAAGAGTTTCGGATTTTGGAGCATTTTGGATTGTAGATTTTTGGATTAGGGGTACTCACCCTATATTTGTTGTTTATCTGAAATTCAAATTCAACTAGGCATCCTATCATTTTATTTGCCAAACCTAAAAACCATGCCCCAGTCCATGTCTAGTTCTAACATCCTGGGTACAGTGAGAGGCCCTGTTATTTTGCCATTCTCTTACTATGCATTGTTTTGGCCTTATTTGCTTTTTTTGGAAGGGATGTGGGAGGACAAGGAATACAAAGCAATAGCATAGAATTATCTGTTGCATTGCCAACCTTGCAGCAGCTAACTGCTTTTATAACAGGTTGTTTTGAATCCTCCCCGTACTTTCCAAACCTTTCCCAACATATGAACCTCTCACAACAGATAATGCTACCAAATTTCATAATTTTAACATCACTATTTTATATGTTATTCTTTTTTCATGTCAATGGTGCTGTTCTTTTGAGGTCTGTGTTATGCTCAAAAGTCTATGTGATAATAATAAGAGACAATTTATAATTAGCATCATCATCATCTCCTAAAAATTGGAAAAATGTCTCAAAATACAGAAGTCATGATATAGCCATATGCTCTGAAAATGATCAGTAAGTGGGCCTTGAACACGAGTTGAAACAAAGGCCTGCGTGGCTCATCAGCTGTGGAGGAGAAGCTGCATACACTTTGTACCCGAGTGGAAGGGAATGTGGAGAACCAGACCGTGCTCGCCTCATCTGAATGTGACAACAAGGCCCTCTGTCGCCATGCCTTTGAACTTTTCTCTAAATAAAAGCCCAAATCTTGATTTTTATGGGAAATCCTCTCATTGAGTTTTAATTTTAAAGCAGGAGTAATGCAATATTTTTATGAGAGGCACCTCATTCTAGCCTTGTGGACCTTTGCCCTGCTTCCTAAATTCAAGCTCTTTGAACTTCAATCAATTTTGTCCTGATGAATGCTTTAAGCCAGCAGTCCTCAACCTTTTTGGCACCTGGGACTGGTTTCACGGAAGACAATTTTTCCATGAACTGGGGCTGGAGAGGATGTTTCAGGATTATTCAAGGTAGATCATCAGGCATTGGGTTCTCATAGGGAACACACAACCTAGATCCCTCAGATGCACAGTTTACAGTAGGGTTCATGTTCCTATGTGAACCTAACGCACCACTTACCTGACAGGAGACAGAGCTTACACAGATGTGAGCAACAGGGGGTGGCTGTAAATATAGATGAAGCTTTGCTCCCTCACCCACCCTACACTTTAATACGGCCATGGACACGGCCAAGGGATTGGGAACTGTGGCTCTAAGCAACCAAATAATAATTTGATTTTTAATTACTGGTTAATGTTGTAATTCATTTTGATTCCACCAAAACAGTTTCCCTTTCAAATTAACCTGCTGTTCAACATTTTGAACAAAGATAGTTCTGCTTTTTGAATCTCAGTTTCCAGAAGCCATGAATCTGTCATTTTTTTTCCTCTCAATCTCCAGACAGCTAAGAAAAATGATCATTTACGCTGATTCCAATCCATGCAAAAGTGCACATTTTTAAACACAGATATTTTCACAGAGCTTTTTTTCTTATTAAGTTAATCGAATATCTAACCCATCACTTCTAAAAGCACACAATTTTTAAACTATAAAGTGGGGTCCAACAGTGTCATTTTAGGGATATAAATGGTTTTTGGTTTTAAAAATATCTTTACTGTAATCATTTTTCTTATGTTTTCTGTGAAGTCATCTGAAATGCATTCTCTGGGATGGGTAAATCATCCCTGCTATCTCTGATACTTGGTCATGTGATTCATGTGGTTTTAGACTTAGGTAAGAAATCATTTAAAGCGCTGAGAACTGGTGAATGTAACATGGAAGTTCAACTTGGGAATTCTGGCTGCTGCGCTGATTACTTGGATCTCTGATTAATTGCTCAGATAAATTGATAGATATGCAATTGCTTTGAACTAAGGCAAAAGAAAAATCCTTTCTACCACCTGACTAGACACAATGAGTTCTATATGCCCTCTGAAGCCCACTGCCCAATGTGTCCCAGTTTAGAAGTTATTTTTTGTTTTTAAGAAATAGCATATTATTGGCCAAGATGATTTTTTAAGATTTGTGTCAATTTTAAAAGAAAAAGAGTAGGAAACTAAATGGAACTTGTAAAGGCATTTTAATGCTGGGACAATTCATTTGTATTCCATTATCTTTATGACAAGGTAGAACAATTATAGGCTTTGGAATAAATCAGACGTGGGTTCAAATCTATTTCCTAGCAGATGTTCAGCAATGTCAATTAATGACTCTAAGCTTCAAATTTTTTATCCATAAAATACAGGAAGAATATCTACCTGGTGATGATATCCTCTAAGGATTAAATGAGATAAAGTACAATTGAGTCTATTTTTTATATTCCTATTTACATATTTATCAGTTGCTACTCTCCATGAAATAAATGCACCTACAAAACAGGATTCTCCTAAGAATAATGTAGCTCCCAAAGTTGAATGATGTTTGTAAATTTAATAAAAATGCTCACACAGTCATCATCCCTCAATATCCCCAAGAGGTTAGTTCCAGGACTCTCCTTCGGATACCAAAATCTGTAAATGCTCATGGCCCAGATAGAAGATGGTGTAGTATTTGCATATAACCTCAGGCACATATTCCCATATACTTTAAATCATCTCTACATTACCTAGGGTAACAAATACAATGTAAATACTCTGTAAATAGTTGTCATGCTGTATTTTCTATTCAAATTATTTTTTATTGCCTTATTGTTATTTTTTATTGGGTTCCCTTCCCCCAAATATTTTCAGTCTGCTCTGGTTGAATCTGTGGGTGTGGAACCCTGGAGGGCTGACTATATATAATTGCTGCCTGATTTATTTTGCATGCTTAGTATCATTAGCTCTGTGCCCAGAAGCATTGGTATATTATAAATATTTACCGTCCAAGGCCTGAGGCACATCAGCCCTGATAAAAAAAACTGGAGAGAGTGTCAGGAGACATGAAGGAGGAGCCAGCAAGTCCATGTCCTAGAGTCCTCAGTTGACAACAGCACCTTTGCCCAGATAATGCCAAGTGTCTTTCATCTTTCCAGCAAGCAAGGTGAAAGCCTAGATACTAGGGGTCAGCATGGGCACAAAGTAGGCCCTTTGCCCATCCACTACCCAAAAGCAAGTTCAACTGGAGGTGGTTTTCTCACAGAGGGGGCACCAAGAAGGCAATTCAAATACAATTCAATTCAATTTCTGAAATAGCTAGAGCACCTATTAACTGCAAAAAGGCTGCAAGTTTCTCACATAAGCACATTTAAAGAGAGCTAGGCAATGTTTAAATTTTGACAGTGCTACAATTCCTTGGGGACCAGCTGTCCAGGGGAAAGCAGAAGGAGCGTGACAGTCCCTGAATGGATAATAGCTGCCTGTCGGATCCTGGTTCACAGCACACCCTGATGGTGTGCACGGTCCTCAGCCCAGGCCAGCCTCACAGGATGGAGCACAGGGACACCCTGCTCAGGGAGGAAGGGCCAAATGACAAGAATTTCATCATCGGTTTCTGGTCAGTTCTTTGACCTTACGGAACTCAAATTACCTCAGGGGAAAAAAAAATATTGAGGATGAGGATGAGGTGGTGAAGCTATAGCCACTGAAATTGGAATAGGGACTTACTCAAACATCAAGCTAGCTCAGAAAACTGCCCTCTGAGCCATGCCCAGAGGTCACATGGTCTCTCATTCCATCTCCCAGAAAATGTGCTCGATTGCCTCTTGTTTTCCATAAATCCTCATGACAGCAACTCTAATAGATAATTCTCTACATCCCTTTTATCTTATCCTCCGTTTTCAATTGTTAGGATCACTCACATTTCCCAATTCAAAATACTGGAAGGGAATCTGAAGTTCCAATCTCATCTATTCAGGTTAGTGTCCTGCAAAGGCTATTTCCCAGACCAGCTGATGTGCAGCAGGGTGACCACTGCTGACCAGTTGGCTGAAAGAGAGTGGCTAGGGAGGGAAGGAGCAGTGATCTGCACCAGAGCACAGCCAACAGCTGTGCTGGCGAGTTTGCTGACTGCTTTTATATATCTACTCCTAGAAGGGTAAGTGTAAAACAAAGAGCAGCACTTCCTGGCTCACCCAGTATAATTGATATTGTGAACAACAGTTGTCAATAGGTACATAGAGAGATTTGATTGATAATGTTTGGAACCCTCTTCTCTAAGTTCCACCAGGAACCTTAGAATCACATTTTAATGCAAGGTCCAAATTTCAGAAGAAAATACATAAAATTACATGGAGCAAAGATTGATAAGATTAATACCAAGTAAAGGTCCATTGGACCTAAATGAAAAACTGGACATGTTTTGCTTTTGAACTGTAAAGTATTAATTTGGCAAATGTATGAATCAAAATGTTAAGTGAAATGGGTTTCAAAAACCCTTCAGGCTTTTTTCTCATTCTTTAAATGAGACCAGAAGTTTCCCAAGTGGTAGCATAGTGTCAACCACATAACAACTTGTTAACCTCACATCTCAAAAAAAAAAGTGACACATGTATTTCAATAAAAATTAAAATACCAATTACTTCCTACTTCAGGGATGCTAAATAGGTAAATGAGATAGCTGGAATTTCAGCGAGATTAAGATGAATATAATCTGATACTTTGGCACTTTTACTTGCCCACAGAAGGAGTGAGTTTGATGCCATGGGTTGAAACAGGTTTTTCTAGAATAAAAAGGATCACAGAAAAAATTGTGGCAAGTCAGAGTAAGAAATGAAGGCATTGTGTTGACTGAGGAACAGCTCTGCTGGGTAGCTCTGAAATGGGGAAACAGGGAGGCAGAGATTTAATCCCCAATTCCTTAAAGGTCAGGGGAAAGCAGCCACTGAGCAAAACCTGAGTTTGAATAGCGTAAAATGACAAGATTGTTCCAAACCTAAGACTTAAACTGGGAAAGAATAACTCATCTGCTTTTTTGTTTTATAATTTCTAAGCCACTATTTAAGAAGTTTTGTATTTTTTACCTTCTGGTTAGGTTTATTTCATCCCCTGCTCCCTTTTGCCTGCCTTGTCAATATTTAACACCTCTCTCGGGATTTCACAATAGAATAGCATGTCACTTGTTCAAGATTAGTGCTAAATAACTGCATCTCTATTGTAACCAAACACACCCAGCAATTATCTTAGTTTCATTCCAACTTCTAATTCCCATGGCTGGTAGGCTGCCAAACAAATTAATTCCCACTTTATTCCCTTTGATTTGGAAAAAATTTTCTATTATTCATATTTGTATCTAAATGCACGAAATCCCCTTTATCCTCGTGTGTACTACAAAGGTGCCCACAATAGGCTCTTGGGTGTAGCCCTAGAAATACTCAGGGCTTTAAACTGGCCAATTGTCATAAACAATCTTAAATTCTTTTCCACAACAAATACATCATGTGATACATATATATTTTTTGCAAAATCACTTGCTGTTACAAGTTAATTTTTCTCTCCTGAAATGTTATTATTCTTCCTCAGAAGACCAGGCCACTAACCTTCAAGATCCTGGGCTTTACTTCTTTCTGTGTCTTGAAATATATATATATGTGTGTGTGTGTGTGTGTGTGTGT
>NW_003852443.1:3133595-3146885 GCF_000181295.1 Otolemur garnettii
ACATATATATAGATTTTTATATAAATTTATATTATTTATAAATATATAAATATAATATATAAATAAATTAACATTTTTATTTTTGAAACAGTATTAATCCAAATCAACTATCTTTATTACTATCCTTCTCCTTAGTGATTAAAAAAAATGAGTTACATCCTAGAAATGGTACTAGTTTAAGACCAACAAGGTACAAATTCATGGTTATTTTTCATTGTTACTTGAACTGCTACACATATACAACTTTTGAAAAAATCACTCAACATTTATATTTGACAAAATAGAGCAGGCATTTTGCAGCCATACCTCCTGTTCATTGCATGAAGATCAGTAATGATACTGAGCAGACTTTGTTCTGGGTGCTGTATTCCCTAAGAATCGTTCCATAAATCACTGTATATTAAAAACAGCTTTCATTCACTGGTGAGCAAGTCAAGTCAACATGTGCGGCCTCCATGCAGGTATAATATTCAGGGATGTTCAACTTTTAAGCTGATAGGAAACCAGCATTTATTTTATGCTTATTTACGTCAGATGGAGCCTGGGTTTGGTCCAGACCACACTCGAAGATTTATTAGTTCAGCCATGAGGAGCTGATTTTCATCCTGGTTGGTTAGTAACCATATTGCATCAGCTGTTCAATATTTGTAATATCATATTTACAGCCATGGGACTAGCCAAGGGAAGTTCTCCTCTTAATAATCCATATCATATGAAAAAGTCTGATAACACTTCCTATCAAATTTTATATGAAGTACCTTAGCCCCTAATAATAAATATTTGGTCCTAACGAGCTCCAGTTTCTTCTGAAAGTAGACAAATATTTTTGTTTTATCACTCCAGTTTCTTTTCAGTCTACCAATGAATAAGTATTTTCCCTCTCAATGTGAAAATGTATTTCAAAAAGTGTACGCACCCCTTTGGAAACTTCCAAGGTATGAAATCGGCATAATAAGCCATCAGTTGTTAATTAAACATCAGTGATCAGGGTACCAGTACAGTCTTCTTAAATAAATAAATTCATTTCTTATTAGATGCCATACAGGATAGAAATCATGCTGTTTTATGTCCAAAAAGGATCTCTGAATTAAGATTTCAAATAATTTTATTTAATTTTTATATCACTATAGAATCTTATTAATTGCATAAAATCTCCTCCTATTATAATACCTGTATAGAAGTCTGTCACCTTCCTAGCTCTGCTCACACTGACTTTCAAGGTTATTATTCAACCTGTACTCTTTTTTTTGGCTCAGCACTCACACTTATAATTAATCCTTACTTGGCAACTGTACATATCCTCCCAATTTCTCCTTCCACAGGGTGAATATTGTCTCAATTCTCAGGATCCATTAAATAAATTATATCTGGGTCTTTTCCATTTGGATCTGCCCCTCTCAACTTTCAAGAGTATATTCTTGTCAGGAGGTTTATCTTTTTCCAATATATACTTAGTATCTTTTTTAAATGCTAGAAATGAGTCTAAGAAATTTTGTTTAGTTATTCAAAGTTTCACCAAGGTTTTTGACACTTCCAACTTTTATTACTGTTTTCAGCGAATATGACTTGTTATTCTATGCATCATAGATAGCTTTTCTTTAGTGTTCATTAAAATGACAGAAGAGCTCTAATCTCTGCCTGTCTGCCATTTAAATGAAGAAGTAAGTTATGTGGCTCATAACTGCCATCACCTACAATGCTAAGGCTCAATCAAATGGGTACTTTGAGTTATATTTATGGCAGTCAAAAAAATGGTAGTGACACTTCTTTTTTCTGTGGCTATCAGATATTTCTATAGAAATCAAATGTGTGTGTGTGTGTGTGTGTGTGTGTATTTATATTGCATTAGCTCTCTTCTCAGACAGTGCCATTTCCAAATACCACTGATATTAGCAATTGACAGCATAAAGGAAAAACTTTCTATCAAAAATTGTACTTCCTTTTCTTCTACAGAAAAGAATCTATCAAAGCAATAGCAAAATCTAGTGACTGTTTCGATGCCAGAGGTGTTTAAATCACATGTGTACAAACTAACATATATCATCAACTACAACCCATCTTCAGAGCTTACTAGATTTTAAAAATAATGGTGTGTAAATGTCAAGATTTAAAATGTATGATGGTTGAAATGAGCTGCTGTTTTATTTTGGCTGACACAGAAACTTTAAAACTTGGAAAAGACCAGTACTTTCTTCCTACAACAAACTTTTTACAGTATTAAGGCTTATGAGACGTCTGACTTAAAACTTGCTTTGAGGAACTCAGAGAAAATGCTATGTGTGAGCTTAAAGACCTTGTTAATGACCCTTTAATGGAATTTTACATGTTGTTGTCACTCTTCATATTGACAGATTTTGACAGCTTAATAATATCCTTGATGAATCAGAATCAATTTATGCTTAAGACCTATGACTCTCTTATGTAACTAATGAAGTAATTATTGTTCCTTCCTTCTCAGCAGAGTCTGTACATGGTCCTGTATGATAATAGAAAATCTCGTGCTGTGACCCAGAAGAGCACCCTGAACAGTCTCCTTCTAGAATACCATTTATTGAGCTCTCAAGAATTAAAATAAAAACATTTACAAAGATATTTGTTGCAAAAACAAATATAACAATTGTTAGGAGATGTTAAAACAGTGCTATTTTAGAAAGGCTAACTTCCCTTATCCAGAAGACTAAAACGTTCTATCACTGACAGAGAGTTCTTTTTATGGAACATCAAGGTATTGATCTCAGATTTTGACCTTTGACTGTTAACTTAGCAAGTTACTTCAACTTGCCAGAAACTTTCCAAAAGTCATGTACAGCCACAACATTCAATTACAAATTAAGCATTCAAATTTCTTTTTCTTTTAAGTTTCTTTGAGTTTTTGTTTGTTTGTTTGTTTGTTTTTTGTTTTTTTCAGTTTTTGGCCAGGGCTGGGTTTGAACCCGCCACCTCCAGCATATGGGGCTGGTGCCCTACCTCTTTGAGCCACAGGCACCACCCTTAAATTTCTTTATAAATAAATGTCTCTTCCAATACTAGTACACTAGCTTTGATCTGTAACTACAGGTATACCTACTATAATGAAATAATACTATAAACTATATCATGTTTAGTTTAATACTATAAACTACATTCTGATTTATTCTCAGGAAAAAAAATTATTCTAAAACTATTTTGCTATAAATTGTAGTCCAGCTGAGACCATCTGTGCTGCAATGCAACCAACCAAAAATTCTCAAGAGGAAATCATGTTAACCTTGTCCTTTTGGTAGAAATGGATTCTAACTGAAATTTGATTAATATTATTTATGGCTGGAACTATTCTAGACCAAGGCATGTAATCTACCAAAGTAAATGAAGAAGAAGCTAGTTTAGAGAAAAAACTGTGTCACTATGTGCCATGTCGTTCATCTGCCTTTTATTGGCTATTGATTATTGGAGGTCTGTCGACCCTAAAACAAAGTCCTTCTAAACCTTTGAGTCTGGAATATGGAGCTGAGGGTGAAAGAGAAGAGACCCACTATTAAAATCAGTGTAATAATCCCATTAATAGCATATTTGGGTCTATAATAAGAATGAATCACAGAAAAACTGAAAAACCTGTCCCTGCTAAGATCCCTACTCAGTGTTCATTATGCCTGGACTCAAAAATAACTATAAGAGAACTCTTGGCTAAGCAACTGACAGCCACACTTGGGGTGGGAGAAAGGAACTGGATAAAGAAAGGCCCGCACATACTTTCCCACTTACAGCTGGAAGGGCAAATGAAGAAAACGAAAGTCTCATTTATTTGTCAAATACTACATGTCAGGTCTATACTAAGACTGCCTGAATCTGCAAAACGCTGTCTTCATCAATGTTGACGATGACCTTGTGAGAACAGTAAGACTAGTTAGTGTTGCTAAGAAGAGACAAGAAAACAAAATAGTTACTTTGGGAGCAGCAATGAAGGACAGAGAGGAAGCAGAAACTCACCTCTATGAATCCCTTCGCCAGTCTGTGCTGGGGGGATTTTCCCTACGCAGGAGGAATGTGATTTAATGTCATAGGGACTCTTCAACACCTACTCAAGAGTTGTATGAGTTCCTTTACTGTCTGCTGGTCCCCCTGAGCTTTGAATTTATAGAAAGAAAAATTAATAATTTGTCTTTGGGTTACTTAGTATTCTCTGATGCCATTGTTGAATACTTATAGAAGGAAACTTTTTTCCTACAGCACCCGAGAATCACCACTTTACACCCAATTGTCACTGAGTACTAATAGTGCTGATGAAACCTCTCAGTGCTTGCTACTAAAGTAAAATGAACAATAACAACAAAGAAAATCCTCTATTTATGTACTGCAACAACTTTCCTATGAGGAAAAGCTAGGGAATGTGCCATATGATTATTACAAATAATCATAGTAGTTTAAAGATGACTTTAACAACACATATGTTACTTAAAAGTGTTGTCACACTACATATCAATATCAATTCAACAAACAGTCCATCCGAAAGGCTAGAAAACTATATTCACTCACTTTATAGAAAGAAGTGCCATTTTACATTTCTTATACATTTGGTTAAATATGCAAATAACAATAAGACTTATACTTGCTTTTTTAATGTAACATATATCATACTAAAATTTTGTAATATTATTACATGCAATATTACTAAATTGCAATAGATACGTAAAGATGATATGTAGACAGCTAGAACTTTAATGCTCCCCCAAATCAGTTTTTATTTGTTAAAAGTTTTTTTCCCTACCCAGCCAAGAAAAGGAAGTAATTACATTTGATACAGTTTGGGGCCCATGGCTAAATCTATTAAGCTCTGAAACCCCTTTTCAATGCCAAATCCAGAATGCTAACCCACAGATCTTGCCAGCATATGTCTCTTTTAAAATAAGACTGGGCAGATCAACAACCTTGAATTTCTCACTTTCCCCTTGACATTTCATCCCAATCACATCTCGGGATCCAATTAAATGCTTTCACTTACCATTAGGAGGACTGATTATTGCCAGCCTTTGCAACAGTGCTTATAGCCATCTGACAGGCCAGCATCAGTTAATCCTAAAAAGGTCCACTTTAATTTGTCATTGTCCTAAAGGTTTGCTATTCCCTGGGTATAAATTCAAGACGGAAATGCTTAAAACAGTCAGATGGCTCAGCCAGCTCAAAGCTGAGTGCAGCGGGTATATAGATGTACCAATATACGCAATCACTCTGAATCTGCTGTGTTTGTAGCCAGGTAAGTTCTTGCTTCTCTGTGCCAGATACTCAGGCAGGCACCAGCACAGCCTTCTCACACATGGCTCCTTCTGACATCAACAAGCCTTTATCTCTTCTCAGAGACTGCCATGATACCCTCTTAGCCATGCCAGGATAAGTCTCCCTTGGTTTGAATCTTCAGCTAGATATTTCTAAGCACTAGGGAGAGAATGTGCTGAACTCATATTGCATCAAACAGTATGAAATTAGAGTATTAGGGCCAAGGCAGCAGCAATAATCCTTTATATTCATGAAGACATTTTCTTTTACAGCATTTTGCAGATATGATAACATCTGTCTGCACAACCTTCCCACAAGGGATGCCAGTGGGAGGATGATTATCCAGATTTTATATATTGGTAATGGCAAACAAAGCCACCAGAGAGAGAAAGAGCGTGCGCAAGGTTATATCTCTAGTCCCTGGAGAGATGGGGAAATAATTCATGTCTTTTAAGTCTCAGGAAAATCTGCTTTCTGCTACAGAGTGACTTAGCTTTCCTACTCATTAAAGAGCTTGTTTTAAGGGGATACTCCTTTAAAAGCCCATTAAATGCTTCTACATCAATTTGAAGGTTTTGAATCAGAAACTAAGGAAGACTATTAGAAAGTGCATGCTGTGCCTATAGTACGAGGGAAGAGATTGTGGTTACCCTGTCAGATGTAAAATTTTCTTAACTTTCACATCCTCTAGAACTAGAGCTCTCTGCAGACTTTGAAATCAACAAATTGAGTCAATTTGTTGTACCTGTTAATTCAAGTTGGAGTCATGATATTTAAGTCTTCCATAGGCAGGGATACAATAATAGCCAATCATTCACGGATTCTTTTAGCACAATTTTAGGTCTTAAATGATACTTAAAGTATAATAAATCAATGACCAAGTTCTTGATACTTAGAACAACATGCTGTTCTAACACAAAGACATGTGCTAAAGTCAAAAAAAACACATCATTCCCACACATCCTATCACAGCCTCTCAGCCTTTTATGCAACTTAGCCTAAAATACATCTTAATTATTCCCTATAATTTATTCATTCTCCTCAAAGAATATATAATCAGAAACCATAGATGGAGACACACACAGGCTGTACCTCTGATTAAATATTCTTCCTTGACAAAGGGCAAGCCATGACCAGAATTAAGAGACCTCAGGAAAATTTATTTTTTATGTTCTCTTCCCAATTAAAAATCCTCCTTCCCTAAATTTTTTGGACTTGCCCCAAATGCCTTGAAGCCATATGGAAAAAAAAAAAACAAAAAGAGGTGATGAGCATTTATAGAATCCTTTTACAAAGGATCCCAATGCAGTGTCTTATTCCTCCTGTGCAAAGCTTTTCCCAATCACTACCCACCACCTTCCTCAGGGCTGAAAGCAGGGCAGGCTGCCCCAACAAGAGTCTAGGCTACTTCTATCCACACACACACCTCCTCATTTCCAGACACCACATCCTGATGTCAATTTCATCTTCTTTTTTCTGGTTCTACTTCATGTCTTTAGTAAATGCTCTTTTCCTGTTTGGCCCGAGACACTACAATACTTTTCTAACAGAAGTCCTTGCCTCCAGTCTCAGTCTTCAAATCCATGAATTTACTATGGTAAAAATATAATCATATTGTCTCTGTTTAAAATTCTCCAAAATTCCCCATAACTTTTTGAAAGATTGTGCCAAAATTTCCTACAATGAAATCACAGGCCTTCATTGACCAATCTGCAGGCCACTTAAGACTCCTCCATTGAGGGTTAGGCTAGCTTGACATTCCTGAGGATCTATGGCAACAGCCTGGATTTCTCCACTCTCACCACATACTGATCACGTGACTTTCAGGACACCTCCAGAAAGTCAAGAGTGTTTAGCAGTTTAGACGTAGATCTAATGGTCATGGGCTAGAAAAGGTGCAAAGGATGAAATTGCTTAAGAGTTATTAGTAAGGCATTGTAACAGTTTCTTTATACTTTATAATCTTATGATAATCTCTTCTGTCTTTCTTCCTATTGTTTCCTCAATTCACTGGCATTTCAAAACTGCTTTATTTCCTTCTATCTATAATTAACTTAGCATGTTCCCTACATCAAGCACATAGGGATTTTTTCCTGCTTCAATAAAAGACCCTTGAGGTTTTTGTCCATGGTGGCACTTCCTTGCTACTTCTCCGAGTCTCATCAGTTATTTCTTCGAAAATAACTTAGCTTAAGAGTTTACTTTTCATGCCATCCCCTCAACTTTTCATCCCTAGGAGCAGAAGGACAGCAATCATCCCCATGCCCTCCATGCCTCAGCCCCTCAAATTACTTCCCCTCTTCTCTGCCACCTATGGGTGTCTCCACTAATGTGCAGCTCCCACTTCACAGAACGCCCCTCCATTCTCCACCGTGCTTCCTCCCAGCCAAGTGTTATCCTTGAAGATAGAACAGTTTTAAATCCCCAGTCTCTGTAACTGGTATAATTTAATTTACACTTTACTACTACATTAAAATTATTTATAAGTTTCATGTATACAACAAATATTTGTTGAATTCTTTCTCTGTCCTAGGCACAGAGATGTGCCCATCAGGCTCTGGGCATAGAATATGAGCAAAACAAACGTGGATCTCATGGGGTTTACAGCCTAGTGGGAAACAGACCTTAATCAAAGAATCATAACAGTATGTAATTGCAAACTGTGATGTTATGAGAGAGCAGTAACTAGAAACAGATCAAACTAAGAAGGAGGGTCCAATACAGCCTCCAAAGTAAGAGAAGGTCTTCCTGAGGAAATCACCTTTGAACAACTGTGAAAGAGAGAATGGAAAGAAAGGAGGAACAAAACAAAAAAAAGAAGAGAAGGATAGAGTAAAGGAGCAATAAAGAGATAAGTCAAATTAAGTTTTCTGAATTAGAAGGGAGTATGGGTTTAGAAGGTCAGCCCTAACCTACATAGGATATTTCTATGCTACAAAATTATTCTTTGCTGCTTTTCACAAAGACACTCTGATAAGAAGGTATATATATTCTGCTTTAATATGTAGTTCCTAGAGCAATCTTAAGTAAGTCAAATGATAAGGATTAAGGACTCATGATAACATAGCTATATAGCTTGTACAGAAGGCAAGTCTGTATAATACTTAATACTGAACTCCTAGGGTTTATCAACACTTAATGTACGTGAAATCAGCTTCTTTGCCTTAACCAGGACTTTCCTGCTCCAGTAAGAAATTATTTTCCCATTGTACATATACAAGCCCCATGAATTTGAAGAAAAATTCAAAAAATTTTGTCTTGGATAATAATAATTATGAGACCCTAAATTTTATTGCATAGGCTGTTTCTATGTGGATCTAGAAGGTTGCTTAATGAAGAATGCAGCCCAGAGAGATTTCACTAATTTTCCAAAGAGCATCATGGCAGTGACAAAATCGTTCTCATGGATCATCCAATCAATCATTCCTTTCTTCTTTTTTTTTTCGAGACAAAGTCTCACTCTGTCACTATGGGTAGGTGCCATGATGTCATAGCTCACAGCAACCTCAGACTCTTGAGCTCAAGAGATTCTCTTGCCTCAACCTTCCAAGTAGCTGGGACTATAGGCCTCGCTATTTTTAGAAGTGGGGTCTCACTCTTGCCCAGGCTGGTCTCAAACCTGTGAGCTCAGACAATCCACCAACCTCAGCATCCTAGAGTGGTAGGATTATAGGTATGAGCCACCATGTATGGCCTCAATCAACCAGAACTTTTTTCAAATCAGATGTTTTGGCATTCTTGATCTAGTTCTTCCATCCTGAAGTTGAACTGTGTAATCATTAATGAGATTTTTTAATAGTAACTTTCTAAACAAAATTATATTTATATTTTCCTTAAGAAATTCTCATTCTTCATCCACAATACAATCAAGTAGAAGTAGACAGTATCTGTTTTCCACTTGGACCACTCTGAAAAATAAAAATGACTCAACAGTTCCAAAGACTTGAGAATGTGCATTAAACTACACCAGTATCTGTCTATTGATGAGAAAGAAGATGAATTCTCCTCTTTGTCACAAAGTAATAGCATTAAGTTCCCTTGCTCTCCTTAGCTCTTCTTCTAATGAGCTAGCTCTAAATAAAAACATTTCACAGTATATCGCACCTGTATTTCTGGCTCCCTATCAGGACAAGACAAAATGAGACAAGGCAAGTTCCTAAACAAGCTGTACACAATCTGCAGGTGCACCCACCATGACCTCACCGTGCTAAGAAAGGAACATCAGCTTGAAAGCTACCAGGGAGGGATCAGCCACAACTTGATTGAGAAGGCACTACCAAAATGTTTGAACCAGCTGAGGCAGAGAGTTATCCACTACCAAAGTTACCTTAAAATACAAGTCGGTACTAAATTACTAGCAGGACAATAATGCTCTGCTTTGTTTTGTCATTGCTTTTCCTCAAAAGGACATTAAAAATTATATTTTTCATCCTCCACCTCTAGCTGGACCCTCCTCCAAATCATTCTCTACACTGTATTCAAAATAATTGTTTAAAATCATAAGATGTTTTATTCTCATCTCTATTTAAAATTCTTTAGTAGCCAATTAGTTCCAATTTAATTGGCCAGTAAACAATTTTAAATGGAGAAGAACATAAAACATACTTAAAACTGATGGGCTTACTTACAACTTTGACTCAATTTGTACAAATGAAATTTATGTAACCAAAAAGAGTCTATCACTGTAATATCCTGAAATTTTAACAATTGTAAAAAGAAATAATATTTTTAAATATTAGCCAGGTATGGGGGCACATGCCTGCAGGAGACCCAGCTTCTCGGGAGGCTGAGGCAGGAAAACAAGAAAACTCTTTAGTGACTCCCTTTGCTGTCAACATGAAAGTTAACTCTCGCCAAATGGGCACCATGTAAGGTTATATGACACACCATCTGGGTAAGAGGCACAACTACAATGGGGACCTTGCTTAACAAATGCAAACATTATAACCCAATGGTTGTGCAATCATATTAATCTGAAATTAAAAAATAATATGAAATTTAAAGTCATTGACAAGACTTGCCATGCTACCCATGATCTGAGCCCTGCTTGTCTCAGCAGCCCCTTGCTTTTCCAGTATCCCTTTGCTCTCTGCTCCCGCCATACTAAACCACCTTCCGTTCCTGAAAGGTTATGCTACCTCTTGCTTCTAGACCTCAGCCATGCTATTTTCTGTGTCAAGGAGATGATGCCACCTTCCCTAGTTCACCTGGCCATGTCTAGGTCATCTTTTAGGATCAGGTGATAGGACCCCTGTTCTAGGAAGCCTTCTTGGACCACCCAGTTTCACAGTGTATGCCATTGCTACATATTCCATATAATCCTGTCTTTTCTTCATCACAGCACTCATGCTCTACTGTAACACTCATGCTCTACTGTAATCGCTTATTTTTGGATTGTGTTCTCCACTACATTAGCAATCCATGAGGGCAGAGACATCATCTGTCTTGCTGATCAGTGAATACCCAGCTCCTAGAATAATGCCAGGCACAGAAAGTATGACATAGGAGTCAGCAAGTTCTCTAAAATGCAGATACCAAACTTTTCTTCAGTGAGCAAATGATTCTCTAGGAAAAACAATATCTACTTGGATTTTTCTCCCTACATATTTCTATAACTCTCAAAGGAAACATCCAACAAACCTGTTCCAGTTGCTGCTTCTCTCCCCAGGCTGTCTGCCTCCTCCAGATCACCCTCCTTATCCCTGGTTGCTTAATATCTGCTTCTAGAAGCTGCTGTTCTCCCACCATGTATCTCTCTACTGGTCTGTCAGTTTTCTATTGCTACATAAGAAATTATCATAAACTGATGGCTTAAAACAATACCCATCAGTTATCTTAGTTTCTATGGGTTAGAATTCCAGGTATGGAGTAGTTAGATCTTTTTCTCAGAGCTGCTCCAGGCTGCTATCAAGGTGTCAAATGGATTGAAAACTCATTTGAGGCTGAGAATCCACTTGCCAGCTCACTGATTCTTGGCTTTATGACTGAAATCCCTGGTTTCTTGCTTGCTGTCAGACAGAGACTGCTCTCAGCTGTGGGAAACTGCCCTCAAGCCCTTGCCACATGGCCTCCTCCTCTCACAGCTTGGTGGGCTTATTTCTCTAAGACCAGCAGGAGGGTGTCTGCTGCTGTTTCTTTTTCTCCTAAGGGCTCACCTGGGATAGCTCAAGATTGCCTATGTAACTTCCCTTTTGATTAACTCCAAGCCAAATGATTAGGGACCTTCATTATTTCTGTGAAATCTCTTTCACTTTATGAAATAATAAAATCACAAGCATGATATCCTATCACATTCACAAAGTTCACCCACATTTAAGGGAAAGAGACTGCAGTGTTTTCAAACTTTATTATCTCAGTTAAATTTCTACAAAACACTTGAATTATGTTGATCCAAAAAAAAGAGTAAAAAAAAGAAAATACTTACAGTTCTTTCAACTTCTTTTGAAAATTAATTAATGAACTTTAAATTTTTTTTTTTGCAACACACCTAAGATCCTCTCGCAGCACATAGGTATGCCATGGCACACTGGTTGAAAGTCACTGATTTAAGCCATGAATACCAGGGAGCAGAAGGCAATTTAGAATTCTGCCAACTACATTTAGAAAGAGAAAATCCCTTCATTTCAAAAAAATACAGTTATGAGCAGGCAGCAGTGTTTAAAATAAAATATTAACAAATTATTGAGAATAGAGAAATGAATGATAACTTAGAAAACTTAAAACTGAACCTAACTATCAACATCTATAAAGATCAAAGAACATGGCCTTCTGCAGAGACCACCTGGATTAGTGAGGCCAGCCCCTAATCTCCCAAGGAGGGTTTTACTTCCCATCCAGAATCTAGCACCTCTTGCCTTAGCCAAACTGGAGCCATAAGAGAAGTAGAAAAAAATAAGTTTCCTACTTTACCTCCAGTGTCTTGACCATGCCCCACTGGTCATAATAATCTGCCAAGGATAAACTCACTTTAAAAAAAGATTTTTTTATAGCATCATAAAAATCAGTTTACCTCCTCACTGTCTTAAACCTTTCCATTCCAGAACAGAATCTTGGTTTTATAATGAATAACCAAAAGTCCCACTAAGATGCCCCCACTCCTCCAAAACAAAGACAAAAAACAAAACTAAAGCCATCTGCCCCCAAGTGTGGAATTCTTTCTTTCCTTCTTAGAGCAACAGGAAAAATAAACTGCTGATGTCTTTAAAAATAGAGGTTTCTCCATCCATGGGTCGATGGGCACTTGGGCTTCTTCCATAACTTAGCAATTATGAATTGGGCTGCAATAAACATTCTGGTACATATATCTTTGTTATAATGTGATTTTTGCCCATTAAATCTCCACTGTCATATTTTAAAGATCTAGAAAAAATAATACTTCACTTTATATGGAATCAGAAAAAACCTCATATAGCAAAGACATTACTCAGAAATGAAAACAACGCATGAGGAATTATGTTACCAGACCTCAGACTATACTATAAATCGATAGTGATCAAAACAGCATGGTACTGGCACAAAAATAGAGAGGTAGATGTATGGAACAGAATAGAGAGCCAAGAGATGAATCCAGCTACCCACCATTACCTGATCTTTGACAAGTCAATTAAAAACATTGAGTGGGGAAAAGATTCCCTATTTAACAAATGGTGCTGGGCTAACTGGCTGGCGACCTGTAGAAGACTGAAACTAGACCCACACCTTTCCCCATTAACTAAGATAGACTCTCACTGGATTAAAGATTTAAACTTAAGACATGAAAATATAAAAATACTAGAAGAAAGTGTAGAGAAAACACTTGAAGAAATCGGCCTGGGCAAAAATTTTATGAGGAGGACCTCTCAGGCAATTGAAGCAATGTCAAAAATACACTTTTGGGACCTGATCAAACTAGAAAGCTTCTGCACAGACAAGAACACAGTAAATAAAGTGGGGAAACAGCTCTCAGAATGTGAGAAGATATTTGCTGGTTATGTCTCCAACAAAGGTTTAATAACCAGAATCCATAGAGAACTCAAATGTATTAGCAAGAAAAAAACAAGT
>NW_003852443.1:3148326-3166557 GCF_000181295.1 Otolemur garnettii
TGAAATTTACTAGGTGTAGAATATAAATGTCTTAACATAATAACTAAGAAAATGCCGTGAAGGCTATGTTAACCAGTTTGATGAAAACATTTCAAATTGTATATAAAACCAGCACATTGTACCCCATGATTACATTAATGTACATAGCTATGATTTAATAAAAAAAAAAATAGAGGTTTCTCTCCACTTTAAATAAATGAAGATTTCAGAAAGATCGAGAATGGTCTTGTGCAGGGCACCTAATCACACCAAACACTCGGGTCTAAGTAAATGGCCACTTTTAGGTTCTCACACAGCATTCCGTATTCTTTCCTCATAACACCTTTCCCAAGAAATTATAGCATATCTGTTGATTTTCTGTATCCTGCCTATAACATCGTAAGGATAAGAACCACCCAAATGTCCATCAGTAACATGAGTGGATAAACTACTATATTCAAACCCAATAGAATTCAACAGAATAAGATATGTATTACAATGTGGATGGATTCCAAAATAATTATGCTGAGTGAAAGAAACCAGGCAAAAAAGAGCACATGCTCTATGATCTTATTTATATAAAATTTGTAAAATGCAAATTAATCTATAGTGAAAGACAGATCAGTTTTGCCTGGATATGGAGGAAATCAGGAAGGAATAGGAGAACAATTTAAAGAGGCACTAGGAAATTTGGGGGCTACTGGGTATGTTCATTATCTTGATTGTGATAATGATTTCACAGGTAAAGGTAGTCTCCAAGTTACAAACATCTGACTTACATAACAATTCACACTTACAAATGGAGGCTATTATAAGTAATGAATGTACCTGTCCCAACTTACATACAAATTCAACTTAAGAACAAACCTATAGAACCTATCTCATTTTTAATTTGAGGACTGCCTGTATATACACATATCAAAACTTACCAAAGGGAGGAAGGAAGAAAGAAAAAGAAAACCCACTGCTGTCCTCTCAATAGAGGAAAAAACCAAAAAAATTAAGAATTCCTAGAATTCTACACTCAGTAAAAAATAATTATGAGAAATTTAGGAGAAACAGAATATTTTCAGACAAAGGCTAAGAACTCAATACCAACAAATTTGTACTAATAGGAACCTTTAATATCAAAAGAAAATAAACTCAGAAAGAAGCTCACAGAGAAAGATATAAAGATAAATAAAACTTATAAATATATAGGTAAATCCAAATGAATGTTAAATGTAAAACAAAATAATAATGTCTCATTGACTCTAAATGTAGACAGAATAATGACAAAAATGACATATGAGTCAGGAGGGACTCAACTGAGTAAAATATTACTAAGGTCCAGTACAAAGGTCCTTACATTGTCCACGAAGGAGGAAAAAGTACTGATTAATAGGGCAGCGCCTGTGGCTCAAAGGAGTAGGGCACCAGCCCCATATACCAGAGGTGATGGGTTCAAACCTGGCCCCAGCCAAAAAAAAATATATATATATACTGATTAATATTTGACTTTGGAAAACCAGCCCACATACATGCAGGACACAGCAGCTGCCTTTGCAGGTAGAGAGGAGGCACACCAGGATTCTGGCATGACGGCAACATTCATTTCTCGACCTAGATGACAGATACGTAGCTGTTTGCTTTGTAAGGCATCATTGAGCTCTACCTTTTTGTTTTCTGTATTTTTCACATATATTCTATATTTTATACTTTAAAGTATTCTAAATCTTAGGGGAAAAATCCCCAGAAGTCAAGCACTACTCCCAAACATTTCTCAAGCCTCTGTTCACGTCATATCTGCTGACATACTATTGACCAAAGTCATACATCATAGCCCAAAGCCCAGGGCTGGCAAGTACACTTTGCCTTCCACGAGGCCAAACTTTTTCCATTAAAGGCCAGATAGGAAATGCTTTAGGTTTTACCAGCCACATAGATCTCTTCTGCATATTATTCTTTTTTTTTTAAAAAACGAAAAAAAAAAGGCTTTAAGAATGTAGAGACCATTATTACTTATTAACTGAAGACTTTACAAAAGAAAAAGCTAGATTTGGCCCACAGGCCAGTGATTGCCAGCCAACAGGGCATTAGGCTTTGATCAGATTACTATTAGGAAGTTTTAAAAGTAGTATCAGTCATTTAATTTGCCACAATTCACCTCACTGTTTACAACTACCTACTACTATGGTCTGATTGTGCCCCCCAACATTCTTGTGTTGGAAACTTAATCCCCAATGTGACAGTGTTAGAAAGTGGAGCCTAGTAAGAGGTATTTAGGTTATAAGGGCTTAGCCCTTACGAATGGATTAATGTCCTTTTTTGTTGTTGTTGTTTTTTGAGACAGCAACCTCCAGTTCTTGGGCTTAGGCGATTCTCTTGCCTCAGCCTCGCAAATAGCTGGGACTACAGGTGCCCGCCACAATGCCTGGCTACTTTTTTGTTGCAGTTTGGCTGGGCTGGGTTTGAACCTACCATCCTCAGTATATGGGGCCAGCGCCCTACTCACTGAGCCACAGGTGCTGCCCGGATTAATGCCCTTATAAAAATCATTTCCCAGAGTGCATTTGCTCTCTTTTGCCTTCTGCCATGTAACGACCCACCAAGAAAGCCATCACCAGAACCTGGATGCCAGCACTTTGCTCTTGGACTTTCCAGTCTCTAGAACTGTGAAAAGATAAATTTCCATCCTTAAATTCCCTAGTCTGTGGCATCCTTTTATAGCAGTGCAAACACTAAGATACCTGCTATAAGCAAAATGCATTCATCCTTATCTGAAGGCACTCAAAAATTCACCCAAACAAAACATCAATCTTATGTCCTTATCTGCATCAGGTTCAAATGCAGCACTCTTTGTCTATAGATCTAGGAATTAAAAAGACAAGTTCAATGATTGGCAAAGGGGGCCAGGATCACTACAATAAATACTGCCACTCAAAAAGAGGAAGAATGATGGACACACTTGAATCACTGGTCCCTGGAAATTTTTAAATTATACTGAAAATATTGCAGGCCCTCTCCTTTGAAGTAAAGGAATTTCCTTTCATAAGATTCTCTGGCTCCTCTGAAGGTCAGTGCCTTCCTGGGGAAGGTTTTGTTTTTCTGAGGTTAGCCCTCAGACTCTCCCAGAAGGAAAGCTTAGTCATGCAAGTACATTTATTTTCTGCTGCTAATCTCAATTGTCAAAACAAATCACATGGTCAAGTTCAAAATCAAAAAGCAGAGAAATAACATGCCTGTAAACTCACCAGGAGGCCATAAGAAGCATGTATTGCATAATACTATTACAAAAGAGTGAAGCTTTAGGGTTAATCTTTTAATCTGCTGAAAGGACCCCATTTATAATATAATAGTATAGAAAATTAAGTTTGAATTCTACTGATTCCACATTGCAGGTTTTGTTATCCAGGAATGAAGTCATTCCCAAGTCAGGGTCACCTGAATTTAAACACAAAGAAAGATTTTCATATGTAATGATGAATATTATAGTTTAACAAATATTTAAAGTCAATAAATAAGATTTGTTAGATGGTTGCTAATAGTTAAACTTTATTCAGATAAAATAAATCTAATAGCTAAAAAAGAGGAACACTTAATGTCAGGAAATAATATACCTATACTAAAACCAATTTATGTGAAAATGGATTTTAGTTGATTCAATGCTCATTATGAGATGACATTGTAATGAGCCTTCCAAAAACCTAATGGAGTCGGGCTGCATTTAAAAAGTAGAATACTTCCACTCAGAGGATACAATCACTATTCTTCTGACTGCTCAAACCACGTATAACAAAATGAGTTCCATTCTGAGAGCCACATTTTAAGAGAAATTTTGATTAAATGAAATGCATCTAAAGGAAGGTGACCAAGAGAATAAAGGGTCTTGGAATAATGCCAGATGATAAACATGTAAAGAAATGTGGAAAGTTTATTCTAAAATAGGAAAAGACAGGAAAAAGGAAGAAAACACAAGAAAAGGTTTTCAGGCCATCATTTGGAAAAGGAAATAGATTTGTTATTGCTGTGATCAAGGGTTGACCAAATTTTCCAGCTAGAAAATAAACACTTTTGACCTTGTAGGCTGCCCCATCTCTGTAGAAGCCACTCAGTTCACCCCTGTAACCAGGAAGCAGTCATAGATAATACACAAACTAACATGCACAGATGTATTCAATAAAACTGTATTTATGACACTGAATTTTATATAATTTTCCATGTCACAAATATTACTTTTCTACTTTTTAACAGTTTGAAATTTTAAAAAGCAACCTTAGCTCACAGACCATACCAAAAGAGGCAGCAGGCCAACTTTGTATGCCAATCTCTACAACAGATGACAACCTGAGACATTGAGTTCTAGTTGCAAGAAAACAAATTCCAGCTCAGAAGTAATAGCTGAAACATAAAATGAGATGCTATGCAGGTGCTAGAGATTACCTGCCTCCCAACCCCGGCCTGCCACTGAGTTCAGTGGACAGTTGCTCTGAAAACTGCAAACTGACAGCTGCCTGTTACTCTGCCTGAGGGCATTCTCCAGCCTGGGGAGCTAGCAGAGCCCACCTGCACAGCAGCCTGGGCGTGCTGAGGATTTCATTCTACTTGAGTGACTTAATCAATGAGGGCTAGAAGATGAGGAATAAATACCTCAGCTTCCTCCCTTAGTGGAATAATTCTAAGGTGGGTTCCATACTGTTCATCAGGGAATCCTCATTATATCTAAGCCACAATAATAATGTGCCTACATAATAATGCTCTTATTGATGCAAACTATGTGGGCTTTCTCCTTCTTCCATGTCTCACTTTCCCTGCTCTCTCTCTTGGACTTCCAAGGATTCCCCTCCCAAATAAACTACAGCTCTCAAGGGCCTAGCTCATGTTCTGCTTTCTGCAGACTTAAATTTAAACAAATGTGTCAGTTTGGAGTTAATAAACATGCTTAGGGCCGGATGATCACTGGCTATCAAAACCATGGGCTTTTTAAATTAGACCAGTGGTTCCCATCTGATGTTGCCCCAGCAGGGGCATTTGGTCTGAAGACATTTTGATTGTTAGGATTCCTTCCACCCTGTCCCCTACCCTGGCATGTAGGGAGCAGTGAGTGGAAAGGGATGCATCTAAACATCCAGGAATACATGTAATAGCCTCACACGACAAAGAATTATTCTGTCCAAAGGTTCACAGTGCCAAGTTTGGGAAACCTGAGTTAGAATAGAGATTCATCTAAATGGCCTCTAAACTCCTATACTATTCTAAGATTTTAAGACATCACTCTAAGGTTCTTAACCTAGATGAGCCTAAAGGGATTCATAATATCTTGGAAACTAGGTGCAGGATATTTTCCTATGTCTATTTTTGCATTTTTGTGGGCAGAAGTGTCCACAGCATTCGTAAATTTCTCTAAAGGGTCTGTGACCCATGAAGGTTAAAAACCAAACTCTATAACAAACAATTCTTAATAATTTTACCCTAGGTCTAAATCTTTAATCATCTTTTTTTTCCTCTTCTGTGGTATTAAGGAATGCAAGGATTGACTTTTCACATTTGATAGCAGTTCTTCCTAAGGCTGTGTGATTCTGATAGGTGTAAGAAGCCAGCAAAAATAGAGACTGAATTTAGTTAATTATGCTACATTAAGAGGACACAAGCTTCCTGGCAATCAATCTGGCCCTTTTCTCAAGTACTAAGAAAACTATTTCTTTAATCCCTGATTAATATAGCTCAGCAAATATGACTACATATTGAGAAAGGAACTGAGCAAATGAAAATTGCGTAAAGAGAACAGTCCTTTATATCCTCTGATCCCATATCTTTTTGGACACAAAGCCACTGCCAACAAAGTGCCTAAGATAAAAAATTGGTATAGACCTTCCCTTCTGTAGATGTCTTAAAATGGGGCCATATAAATCAAACAGGATTACTTTATCTGTAGCTAAGAATTTTGTAGAGACATATTGAACCTCTAAGAGACGGCAGAAACTAGCCAAGTTCTGTCTTTTAGGTAATAAACAGTACTAGCATTCTGACTCTGCTTTCAAAGTTCTCTCTACTTTCATTTTAGGGCAAAATATATGATTTGTCTGCTATGTTAAATTTTTGTTTTATGAAGATCCAAATTTTTCTGCCTTAGAGTAAGCATGACCATTCGTGAATTCTGGCATTGTGTACATGTAAAGGAATGAGAAAAGTAGCAAGAATGAAACATAAAATATATATATGGTGTGATATAAATATGATATAAAATGTCAGATAAAACACATGTAAGACACTAAAATACTCAGAAATAACATGATATGCAATTTTCTAATGATAGCTACTATTTATGAGAACTTAGTACCAAGAGTGATAGATTGGGATAGATAGAGTGGTAGATCGAGATAGATAGAGTAGGATTAGACAGGATACAGATCAATATGTAAATAAATTTAAAATTCACAACTATCTAAGCTAGAAACCCAAGTCTCTCTGGCTTCAAAACAACTTTTTCCCAACAATACAATACCACTTCACGTGATCTAAAAGTCTAATTAGGAAAAGTTAGGAAGATTGAAATCACTGCAATAGGAATATCTGAGTCATCAAGGAAATTTTAGAAAAGTGGTTAGAGTAAATAACCTGACCTGAAAAAGTTTTAACTTTCACATAAGTTTAGGGCATTGCAGGCCTGCATGCTTTGCAAATAAGCTGAGATTGGGAAGTATTCATCACCCAAAGAGGCCAGAGCTCTATGGGAAGCACAATGAAGTATTTAGGCTTTGAAGGATAGAGAGCTGGCTTCTGTCAAAAGTAGGACTGTCAGTCCATCAAACATATCTTGAAACAAAGAAGCCATCTACCACTCAATGACTAAAAAGAATGACCTGAGAACCATACCTAGAAGAAGTAAAGACCCCAACTTACATTTTGGAGGTTGTACATTGAGCTGTGATAAGCAGTCTAGTGCAAATGTGGAAACAACTTAAATGCCCACCAACTGAGGAATGGATTAAGAAGCTGTTGTATATATATAGCATGGAATACTATTCAGCCATTAAAAAAGATGGAGAATTTACATCTTTGTATTAACCTGGATAGAGGTGGAACACATTCTTCTTAATAAAGTATCACAAGAATGGAGAAGGAGGAATCCAATGTACTCAATTCTAACATGAAGCCAGTAGACAATCTAATACATACCCACAGAAGAGAAAAACTCAAATCATTTCAAGATAGGGGGAAACAAGGCAGCAGGGAGAGGGGAAGAGGGAGGGAGATGATGGTTCCAGTGTATGGCACACCTCTTGGGGGCAGGACACAATTATAAGAGGGACTTTACCTAATAAATGCAAATAGTCTAACCTAATTCTTTGTATCCTCAATGAACCTGAAACAATCATAAAAAATAAAAAACCCTAACTTAACCTGGTTTGGGGCAATTATCTATAAAGTCAATTTAGATTAACAAAATATTTTAGAAAGAAATGAGTCAAAAGAGAGAATAAGACTTCTGGGTCTCGAAGCCATAAAGAGTGAAGATGGTAACTCAACGTCTACAGGGGATATTTACTGGGAAGAGGAGGGGGAGGAAACTGCTCCTGTGTCTGCATTAGTAAGCATATTTTTAGTTTTAAACTAAAGAATCTGAACTCAGCCTAGATTAGGATAAAAATTGTTAGCTACATAACCCAAAACTCCAGGAATAAATCTAGCTTCAGTTATGGCTAGATTGAGGGGATCAGAGGTAGCCAAAGAATTTTCTCTCCATCTAATTCTGTGACAGCAAAGTGGTCACCAAAACTTTCAATGTCCTAAAAAATTGTAGCCCCAAAGAAAAGGAAAGTTTATCTGCTGATTGCTCTGACAAAAGTGAGGGTCTGGGCTGGCTTGCATCATGTGACTCTCCCTGAACTGAACACTGTTATATGATAGAATAGCTTCACCTTGGCTGCATTGTACATCCTCCCCTGGCCCTGTTTGGGGAAGGAGAGAGGTTGAAATCAAACCAAATCATCCAACCAAAGGGTAAAGCATAGGTAGTAGGAAGAACTCAGTCATAGTTCTTCATATTTTTATCTCTTCAATCGAGTTATGTGCATAGTTAATACTACTCTACATCTGGAGCATTTAATTGTTTAAAATATCTCCAGAAAGATTACACTACGATGCATGATTGAACAAAATGTTCTTATATACGCAGAAAAGGAATCTGTGCAATAGGGCATACACTTAATATTAATGAAGCACATATTCATGGTTGGGAGAATGACTGCTATTTTATATGTTCTTACAAAGCAACATCAAGTGCCTTCTGACACCTAAGATGTAATAACACCCACAAGTAGATGAAGCTGTGTGACATTTTTTACTGATATATGTGAAAACTATTGCCTTTCACATGCCAAGAAATGTCCTCAAAGACAATAATACTAAATGATAAATATCTACATCTAAATAGTCCAAAATAACTATTTTAATAAATATCAACTACAAGTTCGTTTATGAAAGTAACAATGCATTTGTTTTACAGTTTACATTTATTTATATTTATTACATTTTTAAAGTAATATTAAATCACATAAGTGGTAGCATTTGTTAGTAGTCCAGAAAAGAGTGTGTCATCTTAGAATCAATAACAACAGATTTGATGAAATAAGGTATCTGACAGCCACTATGGTAGGTAGTAAAAATGCAAACAGAAATAATTCATGGGCTCTATTTGAGGTGCACATTGTCTAATGGGGTGTGGGGAAAAAGGGCTGTAAGGACAATCTTCACTAAGCCAGAGACCTGACCTCACTTATCACACACCCTTTGAATTCTGGCCCAATCTCCACTTCAGAAGTATTATGAGGAAAACATTTATGCAAATATTCGCATGTTAAAAATTAATATATTTAATAATCATAAAGTATTTAACTGCCTTGAAAACTCTAATACTCCAGATGCTTAAGCCAAAAATCTTAGAGTCATCCTTGACCCGTCTCTATCTCTTACACCCCACATCCAATCCATCAGAAAAGACTGTTGGTCTTTAACTTCAAAGGGAATCTTACTGCTCTGATACCACTGCAATCCAAGGCACCATCATCTCTTACCAGGAGCACAGCAGGAGCCTCCTGTCCATACTCACCCTCCCCCCACCACCCAGGGTTTATCCTCAACACAAAGTCATACCAATCCTTTTAAACATACTTAAAAGATTGTGACACTCTCCTGCCACAAATTCTGAAATAGTCTCCTATTTCATAGAGGAAAACAGCCAAAGTCCCTGCAAAGGCCTGTAAGACCCTGAACGAGCCCCCACCTCTCTGATCTTCTGCACTATTATTCTCCATCAGTGACTCCACTCCTCCCTCCCGGCCTCTGTGCTGTCCTTGAATACACCAGACATGCTCACACTTTCACCATTGCTCTTATCTTCCGTCTGCTGAATGCTCTTCTCTGAGACACTGCTCAGCCAGTCCTCCCACTCTGTTCAGTCTGTGCACAAATCTCACCCTGCAGCTGACGGCTCTGCTGATTCATTCATTACTCCTCTCCCAGGCCCCTTACCCTGATCTAATTTTTCTTTTTATTATAGTCTTTGCCTTCTTCTGACATACAACATAACCTATTAATTATGCTTATTGTCTATTTCCTAATTCTTCACTTCTTTCCCTCCCATGAATCTCAGGTCCACAAGGCTATCTTTTCTGTTCACTGCTGCTTTCCAACACCTACAACAGTGACGGGCATATAAGTAAAAGCTACACACACATTTATGGAGTGAATTAGTGGATAATTTTTACTAAGCAAATATGCATATCAACATAAATTCATGTCTGTGAAACCACTTAGCACAGACAGTGGGGAGAGGCTGTAAGCTAAAAATACTCTGAAGTCAAAAAGTAAATTATGTCCTGAGACTGTGCCCAGAGGAAAATTGCCTCTAGAACCTGTAGTGCTAATAGTCCAAAAAGGCAGATGGGAGGGGAGACAGAGAAGAGGGAATACTCACTTTGGATGAAGAGGAGGTCTGCTGAGAGGAACAGGTCAAGCATCTAGCACTGAGGCCTCCAGGCTACAGCCACTGAACCGATAAAAGCTTCCAACAAACGCCTCTACAATGAGCAACCCCAGGGACATCTTGCATGCCCCTCCTCATGCCGACCCCTACCATAACCCATGAGAAATCTCCCTGTGGAATGTTCATCTTTCAAAATGGAGCCCAGAGTTGGGTACCCAAAGCTGACACCTCTCACTCATGTCCAAACAAGACCTATAGTGTGTGTGTGGACATAGCCGGCGACAAGCAAATCAACCCCCTCTCATCTTTCCCTTCTTCCACCAAAGGGGTGAAAAAAGAGGAAACAGAAATATCGCTACTTGGAGAACCATGAAGTTACTTTTTACTTTCAATTCTACTTTTACCTGTCTTAAAGGTAAAACTTCTGTACAGACATAGAGGTTTTGACATAATATTCAAAATCCCCTAGAAGCACAGATCATGGAACGCTAAACACCTCAAAGTTAAAAACGCTTCAGAATCTCAAATCCTCTTTCTGGCCCAGTCTCCTTTCTTTCGTCTTCTAAATTCAGCAGGCCCTCTACAAGATGGCATATCATGCCCACTCCCACTATTTTACCTCATCTGTTTCCCTGTAGAAATCCCACCCATTCTTCAGCACCTAGTCCCAACTCCAAATCCCATGGGAAGATGCAGAACTGGGCTTGTTCTCATCTTCTGCTATGTTGCTTATCCTCTTTCCTTTTCAAATGCATCATGTGTGCATTGACAAAATCACCTCTGCATCCCTGCAGTGCGCTGTGGGTGATGGCTCTGAATCGGAGGGCTACAGAGGCCACCACCAGGAGAGAAGCACACTTGGAAATGCAGGACAGAGATGCTTCCAAGGACTTAAAAGGGATCTGAAGATTTCAGAATGCCGTCACGTATATCATACCAGTATCCTTTCATGCTTAGAACCTGACAGAATTTTTTAAAATTAGCAAGTGAAATATTTATTCATAGCGTTGTTATTATTTTGTTCTATTATCATAGCTCTTGGAGGGAAAAGGTCACATTTTTTTGACCCAGAAATATTCAATAGATTATTCCTTTAATTCAAAAAACTTGGAAAAATAAGTACACTTAGTTGGCCTGTATGTGGAATGTCTCAGAAAAGGCAGAAGGAAGCTATGGAGAACAGCTGCCAACACCTAAGACTCAGCATGGTCAGGAATGAATGCATCTCAATACATGAGATCTCAATACATCTCAATACATGAGAATAAAAGAGGCGCCACTACCAATCCAGGGAGAGGAAACACTTCAGGGAAAAAAGAGTCAGGTTAGTAGGTAATCTTATAACTTACTGTCCAAACCAGGCCTCTGGTTTGGCCTTTTATTTTGAGAATAAAAGAGGCGCCACTACCAATTGTACTAACTAAGCAGTAGGTATTAACTGGAACTGCTGCAGGAGAACTGGAGACTGACAATCCTACTGAAAGGCCGATGAACCTGAAGCCTCAGGGCACACAGCAACAGAAAGACCGTCTGATTCCAAAGCAGCTCTAGGTAGCTTAGAATAAATTCCCTGACAAAGCTGCTACTTACTGAAAGAGCCATTCAGCATTCTACCATCTCTAGAAGGCTCAGCAGGAAAAGAGAAAGTGCTGAAAATGTTCTGCTGAACAATCCAATTACCAGGGAATCAGGAGAGTGGAAGCTGTTAAGCTGCCTTTTCCACCCATCAAAATCCACTTCCCACTGCTGTCACCACCATCAGGATCAGCAAAGACCCTGCCAGGCTAGAGAGAACCTGGAGTCTTTACCTTCTCTGCCATATGGGCAGAGGTAACAACTGAAGGAGAAAGGAGAAAGGCCCCGTTATCTACCACAACCAAATGTACAAAAAAAAAGCCACAGTGATATCCAGTGTTGACATTGCAGGGGCCTTAGAGATGATGTAAGCCTGCTTCAGAACCACATGGTCTTTTCTTGCTATGCCCCGGGGCTTTAGGTTCATTGGCCTTTCAGTAGGATGGTCACAGTCTCCAGTTCTCCTGCAGCAGTTCCAGTTAATACTTACTGCTTAGTATAACTGTTAATGGTGCCTCTTTTACTCTCAAAAGTGACCTGGTTTGCACAGTAAGTGATAGGGTTATGCACTAACTTGGCTTTTTGATCCCCAAAGTGTTTCCTCCCCCTTGTATTGAGATGCACTCATTCCTACAACCCAGGTTCCAAATTTATATATGAAATAATACAGCTTAGCAAGAGTAAATAAAACATTCTATTTTCCTAGAAGAGAAAAACAATGTATGACTTAATTCACTCATTCTTTCAGCCAAGAAACATTTATAGAGCATTCCCAATGTGTCAGATACTAGGATAAGCACTGAGGGCCAAAAAGACAAACATGGTACAATCCGGCCCATGAGGATCTCTATAATGCTAGTCTAAACACACTAACAATAGTATTTCAATAAATGATTGTTTAGTATGCCTCGAGACTATCGCATTACTACCACTTGAGAATGCTAGCCATATGGCAAATAGAGAGAATGTTAGTAAACACTGCCACTATATGGCAACTTTGCTGAGAATTCGTGCAGTTAAAAAAATGTTCACTAATAAACCTTCTATTTGTCCTCTTTTTCTATTCCTTCTTATACCATATTTATTATGCATCAGCATATTCCAAACTATAGGAGTCAAACAGAACCCTAAAATTTTTGGGTGTATCTATACTATAAATATTGAAGTTCAAAATACATTTCCAGATTTCCTAGAATCCTGAAGAATACAAATTTAACTTAATTACACTCCGATCTTTCTCTTCTAAAAGAAGAAAGATCTTCTGTAGAACAAATGAGTCTCTAAACCACACTAATGAATCTTAACCATTTATTCATAGAATATCATCTTGAAGAAAGATGATAATTACATGAAATTAGTCCAATTAGAAGATCTTTCTGATACATTCATTCTTTATAGAATTTATTATAACAATCATAGACTATTCTAAATGTTTTTAAGGAAAGATTTGTGGACAAAATGAAACCAGTATCTATAAGAATAATTTCAACATAACCAAATGAAACATTGCTTAAAACCACAAATAGGGATCATATTCTTTCATAGAAGACAATAATTATAACTATTGAATGAAATGATTTACCATGTCAATAAAGCATCAGGGCCCAACACCATGAAAAGTTTCATTGCTAATGACCCTACTTGCAATGGGACAATTTCCTATTACTTTAAGCTTACTTCCCCATATTGCTAATTCAAATTTTAATCAATAATTTCATTAGACTTTCAAATTAACATAAAATATGATTACTTCTTGAATACTAAAAAAAAATGGCCTTTATGTATATGTTAGTAGTTTAAAATATAAAAATTATCATGGAAGAGATTGAAAAATATAAACTTCTGTAATATTTTTCTTTGTATTTACTTAGAAAAATAAACTGACACAGATTTTCATAGCTTTAAATATTTTTAAATTACATTGAGCTTAACAGTTTGCATTATTAAATGCTAAACTAAATGAGTATAAGGTGAGTAAAAATATGAATACTCAGAAACCGTCGTGACATTTAGATTAGAACAGTTTCTTTATAGTAGAAAAAGCATTCAAACATAGCTCAATGCTGAAAATATCTGGGTTTCCTCTAGTTCATAGGAATAACAGGGTTTAAAAAAGAAATTGCAAGGAAAGAAAGATTATTAAATAAAATTTATCTATCAAGTCTAGAGAGTGTGACTAAGCACAAATGAAAATGCCAATCACTCTTGTCAGCAGGGCTTATACAAGTTTGAGTCTTCACAGACTATAAATGATGAGAAAAAAAATTCTCAACCATAAAACAAAGTAAGTTATTTCTTTTACTTTATAATCATACATCTAGAAAGTGACCATCCTGAGTTGAAACTCTAACATCCATTTAGCCAGGAAAACTGGGGAACCCTGTCACAGAATCAGCCTTGTTGCATATTCTGCATATTCACTAATCTGCGGTCAGTACAGCACAATGTTTGCAAAGGAGCTATTATTTCATTCAGATGTAGGCAAGATCCTGACTTTAGATTTTGTGCAGCTTTGTCCAAGTTTCCAAACTCTAGTTTCCTTACTTCACAGAGTCGTGGGAGTAGCTGTATATAATCATTACTTATTAATAGAACTCTTATCCACCATCACTGTGGTAGGCAAAAGAATAGCCTTTTAAAGATGGTCACTTTCCAATCTCTAGAATCTGTAAATTTGTTACCTTACATAGCAAAAGGAAGTTAAGTTTGCAGATAGAAATACAATTGTTAATCTATTGATCTTAAAATAGGGAGATTATACTGGATTATCTTGGTCTTTAAAGTAGAAAAGTCAGACAAGGAAGTCATCATCAGAGGGAAATGTGACTATGAAAGAATAGCCATAGAAGTTCAATGTTGCAGGATGTGGAAATGAAGGAGAAGGTGATAAACCAAGTCATGTGGACAGTAGCTAGAAGCTAGAAAATGCAAAGGAACAGGCTCTTTACTAGAACCTACAGAAAGGGATGTAGCCGACCAGCATCTTGACTTCAGTCCAGTGAGGCCGGTATCAGACTTCTAACTAGCAGAACTAAGAGACAGTAAATTTGGGTTATTGTGCACCACTAAACTTGTGGTAATTTGCTACAGCAGTAATAAAGAACTAATACTGCTACTATATGGCAAGTGCTCTACCAGGTGCTGTAGACAATAAGATGAGTAAGATCATCTTAGAGTATTTCCTTCTCTGCAAATTCTACTTTATGTCCTCGAGATAAATCTTTATGCTAGATCATGAATATTGCCTAAAATAAAGTTCAATTCCTATAGACTAAACTATATGACTTGTCAAAGAAAAAAGTGACATTTTACAGAGGCAGAACTTGCTCACCTACACAGAGTCAGTAATTTCAAGCAGAAACTATGGTGTATACAAAGCCTTTTGAAGAGATGGCCAGTTGACTGCCAAAATTTTGTCGCCCTTTCTTCCCTATTCCTATCCTACTAGGACAGCAATCTTTTGAGCTAAACATCTAAATTTCCAAGCTCCCCTTGCAAATGAGATGTAAGCTAAAGTCTTGAGGTAGAACTGCTAGGAATGTTCTTTCAGGAGGATTATTCATCTAGGAGACACCTTTATTTCCCCCCCACCCCCATCACTCTTGGAATGAAGTAGCAATTTTGTACCTATGAGAAGAAAAACCATTGAATATAGAAACCAAGAACAGAAATCAAGAAGAGAACTAAGAAGTAGAAAGCAGCATTAAGGAGGTGAGAACCCAAAGACTGACGGACCCTGAGGTGATGTGGCACTGTGTGGACACCGGACCGCCTGCCTCCGGAATCCTCTTCCACATGACGGAAAAACAAATTCCTGACTTGTAAGGCAGCCAAAAACATTTGCTGATACTTGTCTAATGTTCTTTTCCCTCATTTTGTAAATGACATTCCTTTAAATTTAATCAAGGTTTAACACTAAAAAGAGAACATTAGTGATACTGGAACAACTGGACATCCACGTACAAAAAAATAAAGAAGAATCGAGGTACAAACCATATATCCTTTCATAAAAATCAACTTAAAATTAATCACATACCTAAATGTAAAGCACAAAACTATAAAATTTGTAGAAGATAAACTAGGAAAAGATCTCAGTGACTCAGAGTTTCACACACTTCTTAAATACAGCACCAAAAGCATGGTCCATGCAAGGAGAACTGATCAGTTAGACATCTTTAAAATTAAAAACTTCTGGTCTGCCAGTGACACTCAAGAAAGTAAAAAGAGAAATGACATACTTGGAGAAAATATTTGCAAAAGACATATCTAATAAAGAACGTCTATCAAAAATTTATAAAGAATACTTAAAACTCAGCAATAGGGAAAAAAACCTGAATTTTTTTTAAAAGGCCAAAGATCTTAGCAGACAGACACCTTACCAAAGAAGATATATGAATGGAAAATTAGCATATTAAAATACACATCACATGCCATCTGAGAAATGCAAATTAAAACAACAATGCAATACTACTATGAACTTACAAGAATGGCCAAAATCCAGAACACTGACAACACCAAATGTTAGCGAGGATGTGGAGCAGCAGAAGCTCTCGTTCAGTGCTAGGAGGAATGAAAAATGGCATAGCCACTTTGGAAGGCAGTTTGGCAATCACTTATGAAAGTTAAACTTGAGTTGAAAATTTATGCCCACATACAAATTTGCACAGGGATATTCATAGCAGCTTGATTGATAACTGCCAAAGCTTCGAAGCAACCAAAATGTCCTTCAGTGGGGGAATGGATAAATGAACTGTGGTCCATCCAGATGATGGAATATTATTCATCACTAAAAAGAAACAAGCTACCAAGCCATGACAAGACACAGAAGAAACTGGAATGCATATTACTAGGTGAAAGAAGCCTGCATACTCTACACATTCTGTTATTCCAACTATATGACATTCTGGGGAAAGCCAAACTAAGGAGGTGGTAAAAACATCAGTAGTTTCCTGGGTTTGAGGGGAGGAGGGTTAGGGTTTCTAGGACTGTGAAACTACCCTGTATATTACACACATAATGGGGGATACATGTATTTTGAGAGCCCCCAGGTAAACTGGGGTTCTAGGACCAGAGCAGCAAGCAGCCCTGCCCTACTGGGAAGCGAAGAGGAAGCTGGCTGTGGTTGTTTACAGTTTGCCTTTCACAGGATACTTACTTTCACCGGTGACTAGCCTAATGCCTAGTTCTTCAATCATCAACCAGGAGATTCCTCACATGGAAACTGTTCATACTTGCAGAAGCCTTGTCCAATTAATGCCCACCTGACCTTTGCTTTGGCACTGGGAGCCTAACCTGTGTTCTCCCCGAACTCCAATGGAGAACCCAGCCTGGAAACTCCTGGGTCTTCAGATGGAAATTGCCATAAATTTAATACATCGCCAACATTAGAAAATGAGCCCAGAGATTTTTACTTACGGATCCTGGGCAGGGAGGGTATAATGAGTCGGGAGGAGAGTCCATCCCCAGATCACCTGAGGAAAGAATGAAGAGTCAGGCAAATAGAGTGAGACAGCATGGCAACTAGAAGAATATCTGAGCTAACAATGCAGTGGTTCTCAGCCTTCCTAATGCCTCCCAATGCCGTGACCCTTTAATACAGTTGCTCATTTTGTGGTGAACCCCAACCATCAAATTATTTTCATTGCTACTTCATAACTGTAATTTTACTACTGTTATGAATCGCAATGTAAATATCTGATATGCAAGATGTATTTTCATTGTTACAAAGGGGTCGCTACCCACAGGTTAAGAACTGCTGCAATAGAATGTGGGTTCATGGGCAAATGCCCATTTAAAGGAAGCCATGGGAAAGCCAGAGCCCAGTCTGCAAGGCAGCAGGCACGCCTCTTAAGTCTCATCTCTGGCTGATTTAAGTCACTCAGGTTTGGTGTAGAACTGGAAACTTTGTCAAGGTAACTGAGAAAGTTACCCGTCAGATTTGACAAACTTAAACCTGCATTCAAACTGAAAGCCAAGGCAACATAAACTCCTACAAATTCACTACAATATATCACTATATATTTATCCAAACACATAGACTGTATAACATCAAGAGATAACCCTAATTTAAATTATGGATTTTGGATGATTATGGTATGTCAGTGTAGGCTGGTCCACTGTACAAAATGAACCACTCTTGTAGGGGGTGTTGATAATGGAGGAGGTATGCAGGTGTGGGGATAAGCGGTACAAGCAAAATCTCTGTACCCTCTTTCCAGTTGTGCTGTGAACTTTACACTACTCCAAATAATAAAGCCTATTAATTAAAAAAATATATACTACTAGCTTCTTTCCTCTGAAACTTCTGGGAACTGAAAGCATAAACTACCCTTCACTTAACCTAGACTACTGAGCCTCTAAGAACTCTTATTTTCAATAAATATCCAGCAATTTTATAAATATATGTTCAAATTCGTGACCATTTTAAAGTCATCTCCTCCTGTTTCTCTATATAAATAGAGCAGCAACAGTGAAGAATATATACATATGCTATTTCCTTGGAAGAACTATAATGAACTACTGCATAGGTTTACTAAAATTGATGCTTCTTATAAGAAAGTTGGGAAAGTTAGCTTTTATGTTTATATAGAAATTCTAAACTCTAGCACAGAAGCCAGTTTTCTAGGGATCCAGATTTCCACCCATAACAGTGTTCTAGCATTGAGGTCTGACTATTTTCTATCATGTTAATTCAACACATATAAAAAAAA
>NW_003852443.1:3166852-3169172 GCF_000181295.1 Otolemur garnettii
TTATGACCATCACACTACAAAATGGGAACAGTGTTCCCTCCTCCACTTCTCCTCTTCTTGGTGTTGGATATTTACATTGCTATTTTTAGCTTTTTTCTTGGTTAACTGTTAACTATAAATGACACACTAAATACATATTTCTCATCACACTGACTTTCCAGGGGGGCTCTTGAACATACTTTGTGACATAAGCATGTTAACACACCAACATATTTTCTCTGCTTCTCATTAGATGGATTCCAAAGGATGAAAATCAATAAACACAACCATAATTACTATGTAAATTTCCTCTAATATTATGCTAGAAATCGTATAGACTCTCACTAGCTCCCATTAAATGACTCTGAATAATTTATTGAGATATATATATGTAGGTTTTGCCTAAAAGAATCAATTCAATAAACATTTATTTAGCATTTACCACATGCAAGTTAGTACCAAATACGATGGATAAAGATATAAAAAAGGAGTGTGTATGTTAAAGATAGCTAGAATCCAGGCCAAAACCATGAGATCTGGAAAATAATCAGTAAGTTGTGAATGTTGGCTCACACACTTTTTAAATAAAGCAATTGGAACCTGGTGTGGTGGCTCATACCTATGATCCTAGCACTTTGGGGGACCAAGGCAAGAGGATCGATTGAGGTGAAGAGTTTGAGAACAGCCCATGCGACATAGGAAGATTTTGTATCTACAAAAAAATGGAAAAAATATAGTCAGGTATGGTGGTGTGTGCCTGTAACCCTAGCTACATGGAAGGCTGGGGGAGAAGGCTCACTTGAGCCTAGGAAATTGAGGGTATAGTAAGCTATGATCATGCCATCACTCTCATGCCTAGGCAACAAAGTGAGACCCTATCTCCAAAATTTTTTTTAAATAAAGTAACTGGCATATTAATTATCAGGATTCATTTAGTGTCTCGAACCAGCATGGCGAAGGGGAGCAAACCAGAGTGGCACTGGTGGGGAATAAGGAAAATACAGTACAAGAGAAGACCTAGAAACAAAAGATGGGATCAGGAGATCTGACTGAGCTGATGGCTGCAGCCAGCCCAAAGCACAAAATCAGTTTTATTTTATAGTATCTGTACAGGGTTGTCCAGGGGAAGTAGCATAAACAAAAGACATAATTTTGGTCTTATAGTACAATTAGAAAATATAAATGACTTGAATAAACACCAATCATCTTGTTAATGGTTTCTACTCAACTTCATTCACATATGACAAGAAATAAGAAGGGCAAGATCAGGAGGATCTCAGCATAGTTGACAAAGGAAGAACTATGTGACTTAGTAGTCTCTACTCAATTTCATTAACATAGTACAAGAAGTAAAATGGCAAAGATCACAAGGGTCTCTACATAGTTAACTGGACAAAGAAAGCGCTACCTGACTGCTGGCAGAGGGAGCATGAAGAAAGGAATATGGCTGTTTCAGGAACGGAGGAGAAGAATTTGGGGGTTCATTCCCTGAATGTTTCCTAGGCTGTGAGGGCCCTGCTGTCTCACAGCCTGCTCTCCACAATTTAGTAATGCAACAAATACTTAAGCACCTATTGTATATCAGACACTGTAAAGGGCACTAGTGAAAAGCCGGTGAACCAAAACAAACACCGTTCTCTGAAGATTAAAAGGTAAGAGACATTCAGAAGTGCACATGATTTAGACTTGAGAAGACTGAGACAGACTCAAGAACATGTCAATTGTGATAAGCGTTAGAGATGAAAATTAAACAGTATAGAGAGAGGTAAGACATGTTGTGGAAGGAAGCACCTTGAACAAAACAAACAATAGGGCCAAAGCCCTTGGGCTTGCCCAGGAGACAAATAGAAAGAAAATTAGGCAACTGCAAACCAGATCACAGGGAAAATGAAAATAGTATCAAACTACATAGTCCTGATGGGTGGACTAAGTACATGCATGTGCAATTAAAACAAATATTATATATGTATCTTTGTATGGGTGTATTTATGATTTCATACTTAAGAAATATTACTTTAAAATAATACATCATAAGAAGTATTTTATATTAATTCTTATATACATTACACATATACAATTTGAAGTTAATTTTACCAATTCTTCCATGGATTGCTCTACCACAATAATTGTGTAAGGAAATACAGGAATCTGTATATCCCTTGATACATAAGGTTTAAGTTGCTCTTTCCAAAATATTTCAACCAAATAACTGAGATATTTTGAAAGAATCAGCTCATACCCTATAATTTAGTGGAAAGACAAATGTGAGTTCTGTACGTCCCCACTAGTTTCCAGCTTATTCCCAGCTTTCCAGTTCTTTTTTTTTTTTTTTTTTTTTTTT
>NW_003852443.1:3169396-3189568 GCF_000181295.1 Otolemur garnettii
TTAGGTGTACGTGGCTGGCGCCTTAGCCAGTTGAGCTATAGGCGCCGAGCCAGCTTTCCAGTTCTTGCTGCTCTGTTTCACCATTTGTTCTTGGAAACACCTAATGCTCCTGTACATTTCATCATTCTGTACAGCCCATTTCCTAGAGCAGTATGTTTTCAAAGGTCCATAGGACTTTTTAATGAAATTGATTAAGTGAGTCAATTTTTAAATGTGATAGAACAGAACCAACAAAAAAGCAGAGAGCATTGTGCATAATGATGGAAAGTGTTACATTTGAAACCTTTGTTGTAGGTGTACAGACTCGCACACACTATAGGTCCCAACAGAGAAAATGCATTCTTGTTGTCATAGTCAAAAATGTATGAGAAACACTGCCCTAGAAAATTTTATACTAGAAAAGTAAATGATAGGGTCATAGGAGTATGTTTTTCCTTAAGTATGAATGGTTGACCTTATTTGCAATGGAAATATTTTCATCACCATTGTCAAGCACACCACCAAGAAGATTAAGTAAATATCTGTGCAACCTGTAGAATCCAGACAGAATCGAGCCTTGTTAAGACAGAATTCCTCAAAGGTGCAACTTTCCTGATTGTACATATGCCAAACATTTGATCTCAACTAGAGAAAGTGGCCAGAGTTCACCAGATTAAAAGCCTATCTGTAAAAATGCTTAAAGTAGTCAGTTAACTTACCACAGAACTGCAAAAGTTGAGTCATATTCAAGAATATTTCCACTCTTATTTATATTAACATATAATACAATATAATGAATACACAATAGTTTTCATATCCGACTTCAATTATGACCTACTAGGAAATTGTCAATAACTTATAATGTATGCAGTAAAGGAATTGATTCATTTTTAACCCTCTTATCTACATTCTACTTTGAAGAAATTGCTGAAGCAGTAAAACTTACTGAGTCAATGAACGCTAGCCATTGACTTACTGTACCTATCAAGAAAGACTTTGCATAGACCAACAAAAGTGCACCATAAACCAAGGAATACTGTTAAGTCTACTCATCTAACATCTTAAAAAAGAAAATACAAGAATAAACATCGCTTCCTACATCAAAGGACATAACAATTTTTAAAAATTAGTAAAGATATAAAGCTTTCTGTAGTATAGAACGTTAATTATAGAGAAACCATACTAGGTGAGAAGAATGTGCTTATAATACTTCAAAATTGCTATTCTCTTTATAACAATAACTCTTTTTAAAATATTTTGCAATCTAAATTAGAAGACTATAAAAGGAAAAATGACCACCTAACAATCTGAGTGAGCACATTTTAAAAACTTGCCGTCATCCCTGTAAGAAGCAGCAGGATAATTTAACTGGAAAAGAGACTGGTTGAAGGGGAGATCAATATGTAATTTTAGCTAGATCGCTTCTCTATTGTCCTTTGGGCCAATGCCAAAGAAACTCTCTGCCTAGCTTGGGACAATGGGTCAAACCAGAAACATTGCTCTGCACCTAAAAGAAAATGAAGCTGGTACAGACAGTATGCTAAGAGTCTGATTCCATTAGAGTGTCAGTCGTGAATAAGGTGAGATGCAATTTCTGTGGCTATGAGATAGTTTCACCATTACCAAGTCTCTCTGGGCAACTTCACTGATGCATTTATGATGAAACTTCTCATTTCTGTTATGTTTTCTCTCTTGGACCTTAAAGTAAATTAATCTTTTATCAGTTCCACACTTCATTGAGTGTCATGATTTGGAAGAGATAATAAAATACTGGCCGGTGCTGCCCCCAGAGAGGACACCGAACTTGCCTTCATTTCAGGAAACTGTACTTACGGGAATTGATTTACCTGTCAAGACTACTATCTATAAAGAAAAGAATCATCTTGACGCACAGCAAAGCCAGAAGATTAGGAGCTGTTGTCTAAATGTAGGCACCATTCCCAAAGACTGGGAGGTAGAAGAATAAGGTAGTGTCATCAAATTCAGAGAAGTAATTATGGATACTTTTCATCATTGATCCATCCTTAAATTTTATTTCTATTTTAAAACATTTTTTATTGTTGAATTTGCCCAACATTTCTGGGCACTAACCTTCACACTATTTAAAAATCTCATAAATTCTCTGAAGAGAAAAATAACATTTAAAAATAAGTCTCCTTAAGATGACAACTTCATGTAACTGGCAAGTGTTTGTGTGTCTGTGTGTGTGTATGCAAAAGGATCAGGCACATAATTATCTAAGATCTTAACAACCAAAGTAACAGCAACTTTGACCTTGGGGCACACCTTTAAATACAAAATGTTTAGCCCTAGTACTATGCAATTACCTAGCCCTAGTACCTAACAATTATGATCTTATTCCTTATCTGCCCCCCACCACCAAAAGTGATTTCTTTCTCATGCTGAGAAAATCTTTCTAAATTAACCTATTTTGGTTGATAGTGATTTTTACCTCTATTTAGACAAAGACTGAGAATACAGGGGAAAAAATAGGAAAAGACTTGCAATATTTAAGTTGAAAATGTTCAACTTGTTAAAATGTTCAAATGTTAAATTACTAAATAATAAAAAGAGTTGCTTTCCCTTGGGTAATTTGCATAGAGGGTGTTACTGGATGCATTTGTTTTCCCTTTCCTAATTTAATATCTATTCGGGTCTCTGCTCCTAGGCTACCTAGCTGGTGAACTTCAAGGGAAATGGATCACGCTAACAGTTTTAGAGATGCCTGTGATTCAGCCAACGTAATCCAGTTTCCTTGCCACAACTGGTTCAGGAAACTAGGCCTAAGCTGATTCCCTCATAACAATCCTTTTGTTGCAGGTTCCTGATTAAATGATTAGGCCAGTGAGATGTAAATGTTTATTTACTAGATGTAAAGAAAGCTTCCTCATTTTAAGAGAAAGTCAGAAGAAACAGCCTCTCAGTGTAGCTGTTTACAGATGCGAAGCCTAGGACTGCGACAGCCACCTGTGCCAAGACTGAGGAGAAGTCAAACCAAAAAGAATGAAAAGGTCAAGAATACTTGAGCCAAAATAACAGACCAAGTTCTAGTTATGCCCGACTGCCTCCCTACTTACGAACATTTTCAGTTTCTTTGAGCCAGTTCGAGTTGGACTTTGCATTGCTTATGACTTAAAATATTCTAATATATACAATTAATAGAGTTAAAAGAGTTAATTGTATGCGTTAGAATTTTCATAATTAAGACACTAATTACATAACATCATTTTGCTGTCATTGCCAGGAAGATAGAGTCAAATTTGAAAATCAACCACAAAAATTACATAAGCCTCCATGGCCTACATTTTTAATTTCATTTTTAACAAGGTCCAACTTTGTCACCTATGTTTCCATTTGTCTTGGTTATTTATATTCACAGGGTCCAACGTTTTTTCTTTTAGTTCTTGTGGTAAACCATGATAGAATGGTTTAGTTCTGTGGTAAACCTACAGAATAGGTTAAGGCATTAATAAACTAATAAAGTGACAAAAAGTGAATTAACACAATATGAATTAAACTTTCTCAGAAGGTCCATGGTACAAACACAAGCAAGAAAAATTGAAGAAATGATGAAAGGAATTTCACAAAACGGAAATGTTTTGTCATAGAAAGTATTATTCTGTTCCTGTTCCAGATAAATGTAACTCGTTGTATTTTTATGTAATCAACCAAAAGAAACCACAATCGGTTTTATATGATTTTTAATGATCTAAATAGAATTCAAATTGCAAAATAACAGAATTGATAGGCTAGGAATTACTGCAAAGCGCCTGATGTTATGGAGCTCATTTTATTTTTTCTGACTCAGGCCATTTCGTTTCACTAATCTAATTAATTGGTTCTAAAATCTATCACCCCCATTGCATTAAATTTTACATTAAAATTGCTTGACTGCTTGCCAAAGGACATTTTTCTCTAGAATTGGGTTTAGGCAATAAGTGTACATTGCCTATTGTGTATTTTCACCATTTTGATAGGCGCTTGATTTCTTTTCATAAGTATCCATAGCATGAAAATCATAAAGCATTTCTCACCTCAAAATATATATTATTAATAAATATTTGATGATAGTGCTACAAACACTAGGTTAAAATGTATATATACATATATATACACACATACACACATATATATACACATACATATGAATTTAAAGCAAGCCTAATGAATAAGCAATCAACCTGATTGCTTTCACCTCTCCTTCTTTCTGATATAAATCCAAATTGTATTTTCATGGGAGCTAAACCATAAAAAGCAAGACAGACTATCACCCCGACAGGTGGGAAATGCTTGCTAATCTTTGTAAGTAAAGGCTAGTCAGTATGGTTTTTTTAAAAAATTAATGGAGAAAATATTTTGATGTTTTTGACATATTAATGGCTTACGAATCACAGAATGATTGGGCTTATTTTAGGAATGACAGGCAAGCACGCTGAGAAGCAAAGAAAAGCCCTCTCTGCCCTACTGAAAGCACAAACTTCCACCCCCAGCGCTCCTCAACACTGCATATTACTTTCATCACTAAGCCTCTCGGGGTGATCACATAAATTTTCAGTTCTCTTAGTACCATAAAAACAAGGTTTTGAAGGGAAAAAAACACCAAGGAGGGATTGGGCAGTGAAGTGGAAAGACTATAGTCTTTACCCATTTCCATGGTTGGCCCAGGCACCTGCGGGGCACACACAGGTCAGTGCAGGTGTCTTTGGCCCAATTCCATACGTCATCAGCATGTGCTGAAGACCCACCCACCAGGCAGACCTCAGAGCTTTAGGGCAGCCTTACTGACCCACCACTGCTCAATTTGTAGGGATCCCTGTAAATGATATATTTGTTACACGGTTGTATAAAATTGTTTGTAAATAAGAATCTGTGGAAATCTTCTCCTGTGATAGTTTAGAAATATATGATAAATATAAATACAGAATTAAATGTAAACACTTAAAATCTTCAAGCCTTATCAAAATGTATCTAGAAATAATTTTCACTGAGTAACAACCACATATTTGCATATGTACCTCTGTTACCTGACAGCTCTCCTTAACATTAACTGGCATAAATTGGATAGAATACAAGAGGAACTCAGAGATTTGTTACAGCCTATGGATCCATCAGACACTTATTGAGGCATCTATGTAGTTCTGGGCACTGCTGACCCTGTGGACATCCTCAACCCCACTTTCCATTACCAGAACACTCTTTGGTAGCTTTATGTAGGGACAGCCCCATGTGGGCATTAGTAAGGCTATGGTTCTGAAGAAGAGGAAGTTTAGGTGTGAACAAAGCACACATGCCCCCAGGTAAAGTCTTCTCAGCAGGCAGAAAAGCAAACCTTTCTTTACATTACTTTTTAACTCAGATGACTTGAACAAAGCAATTAATGCAAGACTCTAAGTGCAGGGAAGAGTTCAGACTCTGAGGTTTCCATACCTGAGACCAAAGCCTCAAATCAGATTTCTTATGGAAATAACAAGAATATAGGAGAAACTATTCCCCTGATAGCCTATGTCCCAGGAAGAATTTCCTGACTCCCATTTCCTACCGGATCCACAGACTTCTCTCTCCTCAAAAGCAGTTATTCTGCATAGTTTGTAGATTGCAGATGACTTTTTAATTATTACAGTATTTATATAGCAGTCATTCAACTGTTTTTCTTTATTTTTTTTTCTTTCTTGGCTGCCATTTTTCTTCATTGGATTCATTGCCACAACTTTCTATTATTTAATAAAATAAATCAGAATATTTCAAACAAATAATTTTAAAACTCCAACAGAGCAGAGACTGTGCTATAATGACTGTAAATGCATACATAGGGATATTCATAAGAACTAGAATTTGAATTGTCCCCTTTAATGTGTATACTCTTGTGGAGGGGCAAATGATAACTAAAAGACGTTATAAACCATAAGAGCTAAGAGTTAGTATGTACTTCATTCTTGCCTTGCAGTCCCTTCCAATCTGACCCTAAATCCCTAGCAATGACTTAAAAAGCTTTCAAGAAAAATACAAGAATATTGACAATTTTCTGAAATGCTGCCCTCAGAGGCTATGCCATCGATCGCCTATTCCCTAGTCCTATGCAGCAATAATCACAGATGCCATGGAAGACAGGACTGACCTCTGAGTCAGACAGCTCTGAATTAGTATTCCAGCACAGCGTTCTCACTGTGCTACATATCCACTCTAAGCCTCAGCCACCTCATCTATAAAATGGAAATAATGAAAATGCTGACATCATAGGGTGGCTGGAACTTTAATGGGAATCATGTACGTACAGTAGCAGTGTCTGGACCAGTGAGTACTCAGAAAATACTACCCCTATCCTCCATAACCTTTCTAGAATGCCTGAACTACTTCTGACCAGGACAAGACTACATATTAGGAGACACAATCTCTTGTGTAGATGTGATTTGTAAATATTGCCATATTTTAGTATCAAGCATGCTTAGGTTAAGTCCTGGGCCCCCACATACCCACCATAGTAGCACTCACTTGATTCCAGTTGAATTTCTGTTTCTTTTCTTACTGAATATCCTAGGACTGACAATGATCCTAACTCTTGTCAATTTTTTCTCCAAGGTGGCAGAGAAATGTTGCCTTCCTCTCCACATTCTTGAATGGTAGCTACTATCCTACTCCCGATCAACAAATTACTGGAATTTTGACTCTGAGTAATGTGGCTGTCAAGAAGCTCCTATCTTGGGTTCCATGGTTACTAGGGAAGATTACATTTATCCAGAAATAACATAATCTTAGCAACAATATTTAGCAAAACATGCTAATCTTCATAATTTTTATGAAAATAAACTACTGAAATGTATGGAAAGGTATGCAATACCAACTTATGATGTTCCAAAAGCCATATGTAAAGAAGTATTTGGAACTTAAAAGACATTTTTTCATAAAATGTTTTACATTGGATTTAATGTTTCTGTTACGTAGATAGTTAAGAATCCAATTCTCCTAGGAAAAAAGGACAAAGGGAGTTTCCCAACCCCCACCCCCCCCATCTCAGTGCTGCTCACCTTAATCCTGTCTCCTCCAGTGACTGCTCACATCTGGGTAGGAGGGCACACCCCACCATGTACCAGAATTTAGTGTGCCAACTGCATAGGGATGTAGAGCACTCTCTAGCCTACAGGTGAAGCTGCATAGGTACAACAGAGTCTGGAAGGTGACTCAGAACAACCTTAAGCCTAATTATCATGTCATTAGTTTAAATCTTCACTGCAGTTCATGCCTCCTCAATGGGTTTTCAGTGGGGCTTGTGGGAGAGCCACATAGGCTGTAACACTCTGTGGTTCCAAGGTGATCTCTAAACCATGAGATGGGCCCAATCCAGACAGTACAAAAAAGGACACCTGGCCAAAACCAAAGCCTTTTTGCTGTGACAAGGGGGCCCATCACTGTCCATGGTGAACCTCTACCCAGAGTCTTGCTCTTATTCTTCAAATCTACCTTTCTCTCCCTCAATAAAATTTATTTCATACTTGTCTGTCTTTGGGGTATCTGGGCATTCTTTGGCCAAGAACACACCAAGAACCAAGGATGCAGACAGTTGCCCAGTTGACACTTATATCTTTCACACAAGCTTCTGTAATCCAGGACATACCTAATGGATGGCCCCAAATGCAATAATTTGTATAATCATTCTCTATTTATGTAACACAAGTCACAGCCCACATCAGCCTGCAAATCTAAATTCATTCATTTCTTCAACACATTTGCATTGCATGCTACTTACTGCCAAGTGCTATTCTAGATACTTCAGATACAGTGACAAAACAAAGTTCTTGACCTCATGGTTACAGCCTAGTGGGAGAAAGAGACAATAAACAGAAAAGCATGTTTTAACCTCAGATACAAAGAAGTGCTATAAAAGATAAAAAGCAGAAAAAGGGCAGGAGAATGATGGAGTACACTTTCAGGGAAGGTCTTTCTGAGGAGGTGACATTTGAGCAGAAATACTAAATAAAGTGGGACTATGAGCAAAGTGAACACCTGTGTGAGAAGCATTCCAATCAGAGAGAACAGGAGTGCAAAGGCCTGCTCTGGGCCATGGTTGGTAGTCCCAAGGAAAGGCAAGAAGGCCTGGGAGTCAGAAAGTCAGAAGGAGAGCTGAGTGTGAGGAAGGGCCTGCTCACCAAGGCCTTGCTAGTCCTGGAGATTACTGTGGATTTTGTGGGGAACATGTTAAGAAATCATTAGAGACTTGAAAGAGGGAGATTTCTAAAGGTAATTGTAGATATTGGGGAAAATAAGCTGCAAGGGTACCAGAGAGAAAGCATGGAGATGAGTTAGGAAGCTGTTCTGTGTCCATGTAGAGATAGTAGAGGCTTTGACTGGGTCGTGAGTGCTGGATCCGCTGAGAAGTGATTGGATGAATGAACAAGGCCATATCAAAGGGTAAGTTCATCAAATTGGGCTGTTTTTCCCCTTGGTATGAATTCTGTCAATCATCCCCCATCCCTTCATCCTCTGAAGAAGCAGCCTCTGGAACAACTAATCACCAAGTGTGCTAGACATTTTGATTTAAGCTGAGATCAAAACTAGCCAAAATGATAAACCATTTCTGGATTAATAAACTGTGGTATATGTATACCTATTCAGCCATAAGAATAATGGAGACTCTACATCTTTTGTATTTACCTAGGTGGAGATGAAGGACGTTCCCCTTAGTAAAGTATCACAAGAATGGAAAAACGAATATCCAGTGTATTCGATATTAATACAAAACCAATAGACAAGCAACTACACACTCACATAAGAGGTAAATACAATTAAATTCAAGTGGAGAGGAGGGTGAAGAAGAGAGGAGGGGAGAAAGATTGGTATGTTGTCACATAATGGGCACAATGTAGGGGTATATGGCACATCTTTTGGGTGAGGGGCTCCAACTACAACCTGGACATTACCTCGCAGATGCAAACGTGTAACTTAATAGTTTGTACCCTCATATTAATCTAAAATTTTATATACATATATGTATGTATAAAGTACACACATATACGTATATGTGTGTATATATACCTTTTGTATAAGAAAACCAAATCTTCTGGTTCCCACAGGACATTCCAGGAGCATATGTCTACCTCTCAGCAATAAAAGCTACTGACACACTAACTTTATCTGCACATGAGAAAGCAACTGTCTACAACTCTTCTCCTGAATTTATGTCCTAGAAGACTCTTGGTTGAAATCCCCTTTCTGGGCCTAAAGCCCACTGATATACATTTAACAATTTTCTTCATGAGAAAAAAAGATAGAAATAAAAGATACGGCCGTGGACTATCGTACTCAAATAAGTCTCACCCAATGATGTGTTATGCAATGTTCTCAGAAAGAAATATTTACTTTATTGCAATATCAATAAAAAATTGTATAAGATGTAATTAAACAAGAAAAGAAGACTTTATTACAATGGAGAAGAGAGATTGAACTCAGTTATGCTGAAACAAAAAGTTGAAGAGTTTCTAAGCACTAGGATGAGCTAGTGGGAAAGTAGAGAATATTAGCAGGGAAGTAGGTCAAGGTGATTAGGTTACCTGTACATGCTAAAGGACACTTAACACTCAAGCTCCTTCCTTTCCTCTTTTTTTTTTCTTTAATGACCCTCAGGCTTCTGAGTCTTTTTTCTTTTTTTGGTAGAGACAGTTTCACTTTATCGCCTCCCGAGCTCCTGAGTAGCTCGGACTACAGGCGCCCACCACAACGGCCTACTATTTTTTTGTTACAGTTTGGTGAGGGACAGGTTTGAACGTGCCACCCTCAGTATATGGGGCTGGTGCCCTACTCACTGAGCCATAGGCATCGCTCAAGCTCCTACCTTTCCATAGAGACTGCCAGGTAAAGATATAATGAAATGATTAAATTTCAAATGGATAGGTCTGCAGGTCCTTGAGAAAGACAATTTCTGGGTGGTAGAAGATATACTTCCCAAAGGAACAAAGAAAGAATTTACACTTAAAACTTTTTTAAAGTAAATTCTCTAAGAAAACCATCTACAGTCAAGAAGAAAGTTGTCTAAAGATTCATCAAGCAGAGGATAAAGGTCAGGCTGTCTGGGTTAGCAAAAACATGAGTATTCAGTAATTACAATGTTTACATGAGTAATTGTTGCTCCCAAATTTTCCTGCTTGCTGTTCATTGCTGAAAATCCTCCTTAAATGAAGTGACAGAGCTCTAATTTGATATCAACACATAAATATTGATATTATTTGCTCCAGAAAAAGTTACCAAAGGCCTTGAACATTGTTAGTACAGACCCCACTCAGTTATGGGTAAATACAGGAGTGTCCCCAAAGGATAGGAAATCCCAAATGGTTTGGACAAGTAGGGGCTGATAAACTTCTTCTCTCTGGCCTTATTATTTTTGCCTTATTATTTCTTGCTTACTTGCTTTCGTGTTTATGTATTGAAAAATCAAAGATTTAGTGTAGAAAAGGGAGTTAGCCCTGATTTTGGCAAGAGCCTAAAAAAGGTTTTTTGGGGGTTTTTTTTTGCAGTTTGGCTGGGGCTGTGTTTGAACCTGCCACCCTTGGTATATGGGCTGGCACCCTACTCACTGAGCCATAGGTGCCATCCTAAAAAATTATTTCTTAGAACTTTGAACCCGAAAACAGCATTACCTCCTGAGAAAATATGGGTTGTCAATTCAGATTTCCCCCATTCATACAAGGTTGCCATGACATAAATCAAATATTTATAAATCAAAACTGCCTACATAATGTCAAGATTAGGAGACAGTTCTTAATCTTTTATCAGTTCTTAAAAGCCATAGATATTTGTATAATATTTTGAAACAACATAATTATACAGGGATAGAGAACAGATTAGTGGCTCCTGGGGGATAGAGATGGGCAGAAAGGGGGTGTGAGGATAAAAAGGGATTCCTATAGTGATGGTTCAGCAGAGTAGCTCAATCATGGTCATGGTGATCACACAAAGCTACCCATGTGATAAAAGTGCATGAAGCTATCCACACACATATGCATATATAACTAGTAGGATCTGAGTAATCTCTGTGGTTTGTGCCAACACCAATTTCCTTGTTTTGACATTGTACTAGAGTTCTGTAGGATGTCTATATTGGAGGTGAAGATGGGTGGAGGGTGCAGGGATCTCCCTGCACATTTCTCTGCAACTTCCTGTGAATTTATTATTACTTCACAATAAAAAGTTAAGAAAAAAGATATAGGCAAATTGATGTGTCTCCAGAAGGTGACCAAAAAGGTAAGGAGCTGGCAACATTTTGTCTTAAAATAGAAAAAAGAAAGAGGCAACACTAAAAACCTTATAATTGTCAAAAGACTACTATTCAGAAGTAAGATTAAATTTATTCCAGAGAGCTCCAAATTTTAGAACTAAAAACAAAGTATAGAAATTCAAAAGAGGCAGATTTCAGCTCAGTGAGGGGAAGGTCTTTCTAACAATTAGAACTTTTTGAAATGAAAATGGAGCCTTAAAACATAGTAAACTTACTTTCACTGAAAATGTTCAATCAAACTGAGATGGCTAATTTTCAAAAACACTGCTGGAGTAATTTCAGAGTAGGATAGGAAGATGGATTTTCTAAAATATCTTCCCAAAATACATCCCCACAGCTATCTTCTTCTTTGCCTGAAAGCCTTCCTATATACAGACTCTACCCACCTTATACTTACCAGCCCAGACTCAAGTTGTAAAAAAAATCAGAATAACTATAATGGACCAAATGTCACTTTTCTGAATTACCCAGAGAATTTTCAAAAGGTGACACACTATGTTAAAGTAAATGGAAAACATTTAGCAAAGTGTTTTTTAAAATAGAGCTGTTCACTCAAAACAGAAACCCATTATGGAATTTAGAAAAAAAATAATATTGTAGTACTGCAATGTACAACTGCTAACATTGAAATTTGAACCAGATTTTCAAAATCTAAATATGTACAGCTAAAAAAAAAAATTACCCAAGGTGTTATGAAACCATTTTCTAGTCCAAAATATGGAGGGTGCCAAAATAACATATACACATTTTAAGAATGGAAGAAACTATATTAAAACTGCAATACTCAAGTCACATTTGACTTCTGCAACTACAAGAGAATTGTACAAGTGTTCTAACAAAAGATAACAAGTGATATCATTATGTTCTGAGTATTATAATTTTAATGCAGTTTCTTCCTTTCTTAAAATATGTATATAATTTTGGCACCCTCTGTATAGTATGCCCAAGTTCATTTTAAAACTGTTAACACATGAAAAAATGTTCATCTTTAATCATCAGAGAAATGCAAATCAGATCCCCTCTGAGATATCACCTAACTCCAGTAAGATTAGCCCACATCACGAAATCCCAAAACTGCAGATGTTGGCATGGATGTGGAGAGAATGCACTGCGGGTGGGATTGTAAACTGATACAATCTTTATGAAAAAAAGTATGGAGAGTTCTCAAAGAATTAAAAGTTGACCTTCCATTTGTTCCCACAATCCCATTACTATAAATCTATCCAAAACAAAAAAGCATTTTACCACAAAGACATTTGTACCAGAATGTTTACCAGAGCTCAATTCATAATTGCCAAGTCACTGAAGCAAGTCAAATGCTACGAATGGATTAACAAACTGTATACCATGGAATACTAGTCAACCATAAGCAATGGTGGAGATTTTACATCATTTATGTTTACCTGGATGAAGTTGAAACACATTCTTCTTAGTAAAGTACCTCAAGACTAGGAAAGAAAAAACATTCAATATACTCAATACTAACATAAAACCAATATATAAACAATTACTCATATGAATAAAAAAACACAAAAATAGTCTAGCAAGGGGGAGGGGTAAGAAAGGAGAGGAGAGGGGAGCAGGGAGGGCAACTGGAGGAGGGTGGCAGGAGGGCATCAGTCAGGATCTCACCTAATGTGCACAATGCAAGGGTGTTCAGCATACCCCTGGGCAAAGGGCTCTCCTATAATTTGAACTTTACCTTGGATGTGAGAACACTGTAACCAAAAAATCTGTACCCTCATGTTAATTTGAAATTAAAACAATATAAAATAAATGTGTGAAGTTATAGTAGAATCACAGAATGTTTAAGGGAGAATGAACCATCAAGTCCATCTGGTTAAACTGAAGAACAAGTTACCTAACTCTAGCCAGAATTTCCAGGCCAGTGCTTTTTCTGCGTTAGTTTGCTCAGTCTAAATTAAATACTCCTTACAACAGTTACGCTGCAAAGAGCATAGAGGAAAACAAACCACACTTCATTCTATGTTCAGTAGACAGAACAGTTGGAAATAGAGAGTCGGACAAAAAACAAGCACTAATGGTGTGAATATTGTCTCAGAAATTAGGATGATTGAAAAACGTTCATGCTTTAAGTTCATTTGGGTTTTTGCTTTAGTTTTTAAAGGACACATAAAGATCAGAATAAAGAAATGTTTCTACTTCCTGCTCTGGCATGAGTGTCACCGTCAGAGAAAAAGAGCCCACAGCTGAGGGACAAAAAGACCAGCTAATCCAGATGATAATCAGGTAGCTGGGAAAGAGCCAAAAAGCAAAGAGTCAGCAACTCAGCGCCACTGAGGAAGGGGGAAAATAGAGGGGCTGCAAGTTCCATGAGTTCTGAGGAATCACTCTTCTTCGGACCATATACTCCCAATAGATTAAGTTTTTAGCCTCAGTAAGAACTGGTATTTCAAGTGAAAAGAATAGGTATGGATTTCTTTAAATCTTCTCTAGAAATATATAGTTTTCTTGATATAGCATGCATATAAATTATATTCCAGTAACTGTTACTTCACCATATATTCATGTAATATTCAAATTGGAGCTCACTTTAATGCATCTATCCATTCATTCATTCATTCATGCTTCTTATGTTCCCAGTACTTTTCTAGACACAGAAATAGAAATAGAAATAGAAAGTTTTCACTTCCCCAACATGGGATCCTTTCTCACAGCCCCCCTGAAACACAGTCTCTGTTGATCTATTCAGTAAAGGAAACTTTGTAATTTCCTAGGCATTCAATTCTATATTTGGACTGAAGCAATTGTTTGAAAATTCCAGTTAAAATAGTATGAACTACTTCAAAATACTGAGGCACAAATAATTTTATATTTCTGAAATCAGGAAAATCAAACTAAAAGAAATTCACCAAAATAGGCCAGAAAGTCACTATTAGTCATTCTATGGGAAAACATGCAAACACAGGCACACACACTCAAACACCTATAGATAGATGATACATGTTTGTATAGTCACAGACACACACTCTTGCAGTGGCTTTTTTTTTTTAAGACAGAGTCTCACTATTTCACCCCCTGGTAGAATGCTGTGACGTCACAGCTCACAGCAACCTCAAATTCTTGGGCTTAAGTGATTCTCTTACCTCAGCCTCCCAAGTACCTGGGACTGTACAGGTGCCTGCCCCAATGCTCAGCTATTTTCTTTGTTGCAGTTGTCATTGTTGTTTTTAGCTGGCCCAGGCCAGGTTTGAACCACCAGCCTCAGGGTATCCTATCTACACCCTATCGATACCCTATCCACTGAGCTCTGGGCACTGCCCCATGCAATTGCTTTTGATGTGAAAGTCGAACATGATTTCTTAGTCCCTCTGTCTTTTCTCCTCCACTATCTGCCCAGGGCAGTCACCCAGCATGAAGTGGATTCATGTACTTAATGGTTCTGTTGAGGACTGGCAGCCCAAATGATTCTCCCTCAGAGGTAAATTCTCCCTCAGACCCAGGCACTTAGCACCAAGTTCTTCACTGCTTTTCACCAGCTACAGCCTCTGAGCTCTTGTCATCCTAAAACTGAAACATTCATGGAGAAAACCAAATTGACCAGAACATAAACTACTCTCCCCTTTCCAGCCTGTCTCTAAGTTAATCTTTTAAACCTAAGCAGAAATTCTATATTCTTTCCTCTCTGGGACAATCGACTCTGTTTCCTTCCCAGAGCTTTCACTTTTTTACTTTTCCTTGAGGGCAAGTAAAACTTAGATTTCAAAGAAACTTCTGGCTACTTCTTTGGGAGAAGGAAAGAGAAAATTGTTTTCATTTGTTTAAAAAGGAACATAAAATTCACAAAACAAGACATGGTTGATATTTCCATAGGTGGTTTTGCATAATAAATTTTTAAAAACTACTCTGCTACATTTGTCATGAGATGAAATCTCTTATTCTGTAAATTCTCCCAAGCACTCCTAATCATGCCTCTTGTCAAGTCTACTGTCAAAGGAAAAAAAGCTGTGATATTTTAAGGCAGCTCTCAGGTTATCAAAATCTTCTCCAGGCTAAATATGCTCAGTGTCTTCAAAAGTACCCAGCAACATTTCATCATGTTTAACACTAAAAATCCCTATGGTTACTAAAAATTCTTTGGGAAAAAATTGAAAAATGATATGCCATAATAGTGGCTGATTTTATGCACTTGATTTTTCATCTCAGGGATCAAGTCCAGGGAAGAGTGATTTTAGTTCGGGCCAACACTAAACAAAAACTTTGGCACTTGTCAACATGTCTTTTTTCCCCCTCTTCTCACTAGCTGATAAAACTGCCACACTGGCAAGTCTGTCCAGATGTGAAGATTAATTCATCAAGTTATCTCACCTGTATGTCTCCAGTCAGTAGATAATCCAACTAACTCTGCTTTTTTGTTACTCTTCTTGTATTAATAAATCACCATGACTGATCTAAAGAAAAAGTGTGAAAGAACCTATACAAAAGTTGATTCAATGGTGAAACAAAAAAGGAGTGGTCAATTTAGTCAGGGAAAGTTGATGAGAAATGGGTCGATAAAAACACCGAGGAAGAAGAAAAACGTGAAATTTAACTGTATTAGTTGGACAGGGATGAAAGAGAAGAGCCTTCTAGGCAAACTCGGGCTTGCCCCAGATTTTCAGGCTGGTAGTAAGAAAATAAAACTATAAAGAACTAGAGAATAAGGAAATCACTGGTTCAAGTCAACAGTTCCAAGGCCAGTCAGTTATGGGACTTTGCCTTTGTTCTCTGGCCAACTACTTGACTTTGTTTTTTGACTTTTTTTCCAAAGGATATAAATGTCTGCTGTACTTTCCATCACTTCCATTCCCCAGAACTTAAGTTCCTATCTTCCCTTTCAAATATCCTAGGAGACAGAATCCTATTTCTAGACTTGGACCTTATAACTGGGTCCCCCTATCTACATCAGAATCAGCCTGCTTAGACATCTACTGAATGTCTAAATTCTTTTTCTGTCCAAAATTCTGAGATATATCTGGAATCTCATCATTTGGAGATTTTTAGTAATTTCTATGAATATCTTCCTGAGTAGTGGCTTCATTTGGTCTTTGAATTCCCTTCTTTCCCAGGCTGGCCATCATAGCCAAGTTATAATTATAATTCAAGTTGTAAAATGTCAGCTTTGCTTATAAAGAGCAAAACTGACCTACATGTGATTTTTTCCCTTAAATCAAAAAATAATACTGTAGTATTAAGAAGATCATGTAAAGTTATTTACTATAAAATGTAGTAACTATAGGACATAACAATCTATGCTGTTAAACAATAAAATGAGATAATAGTATGTATTTCTGCCTTAATTAAATAGGCAGAAATTTGAGCTGCAATTTACAATTGCCAAAATGTGGAAGCAGCCTAAATGCCCACCAACTCAAGAATGGATTAACAAGCTGTGGTATCTGTATACCATGGAATACTACTCAGCCACTAAGAAAGATGAAGACTTCACATCCTTTATATTAACCTGGATGGATATGGAACACATTATTCTTAGTAAAGCATCACAGGAATGGAGAAATAAGAACCTTATGTACTCAATTCTGATATGAGGACAATTAAGGTCCTAGTACATAGTGGGGTCTGGGGAATGGGGAGAGCTGAGAAAGGGAAGGAGGGAGGGTGGGGCATCAAGGGATAGGGTTCACCTTTTGGGGGTGGGACACAAATATAAAAGGGTCTTTATCTAACAAAAGCAATTAATGTAACCTGCTTCTGTGTACCCTCAATGAACTCCAATAATAAAAAAAACTTTGAACTGACTGATATGCCACCAAAAACATTTCTATAATATTAAAAATAATAACACTGCTTTGAAAGGTGAATTAAAATATTAAACATGATAATTTTCTTTTTTTTTTTTCCACCTCCGGCATATGAGGCCAGTGCCCTACTCCTTTGAACCACAGGCGCCACCCTAAATATGAAATTTTCAGCTCTGTGTTGGATGGAGAATTTTGTAGCAAACTAAAGCGGCCAGAAAAAATATAATCATCAGAGGTCTGAGAAAGCAATTTGTGGCCTGGAAGTTAGTTTCCAAGAAGAAAGAACCTCAAAAAGATGAGCTAATGATCTCAAGCTACTTTTTGCATGCAGGTATTTGTAGACTTTGATGCCAGGCAAGAGGCAAAAAAATAAATTAAAAAGTAGTCACAGCCTTAAATTTAAAAAAAAAAAAATGCAATTCAGCCTTAAGACAGCTCAGTTCCCAAAAGGATCAATGTGTTCAGCCTCCCCTATGTCTGCCTAGAAGAAGTGAAAGGTGAGCACTCTCTAGTGGAAGGCGTCATCATTTTGACAAGCCACAATTCTTGTATCCAGTGTCTGATTTTAAATCAAAATCATTAGGCACATCAAGAGACATTACTATAAGAATGAAAAGTAAAGAAAATGTGCAATAAAAATAGACACACAAGTGATCCAAATATTGTGTTAGCAGGCAAGGACTTAAAAAACTATGATTAATATATTAAAATGGAGAATTTCACCATAAATTTGGAATCTATAAAATAATCAAATGGCAATTTTGAAGTTAAAGATACATCTAATATTAAGAACCCAAAAACAGGTTAGAAATAGCAGAAAACACAATTGGTCACCTGAAAAAAAACCAATTTCTGAATAGAAACACAGAGAGGAGAAAAGAATGATAGGTGTAGGAAATGTTGTTACAGACACATGCAATGTATGGAAAAGATCCCATGCTATGTGCAGTTAGAGGACAGCTAAAGAGAATAGAAATGATGGGGGGAAGAAATATTTGCAAAGAAGATGACCAAGAACTTCCCACTGGTGAAAGACATTTCAATCCAGATTTAAGAAGGGCATTTAATCACAAGTAGGAAAAGAAAAAATATCATTATACTTAGGCATATAATGATAAAACAGCTGAAACCAAAACACAAAGGCTATAACTCATCTGATAGCTTTTAAGATTTTCTCTCATTTAACATGTAACAACTTTACAGTCAGTAATTTTCAAAAACATAGCTTTAGAAAAGCTCTACATGTATTACATTTCAAAAATAAATATATTTTTCAGTATAGCAACTTTTTCCCTTAAAAAAACACAGTATTGGTTTCTTAGTAGTACTGTAGCAAGACACAAATGAGATGGCTGAAAACTACAGAAATTTTTAGCTCATAGTTATGGACACAAGTCCAAGGTCAAGATATCAGCAAGGCCACTCTCCTCTGGAACCTACCTGTAAGGGAGAATCCTTTTTCTAGCTGGTGTTTGCCTACAAATCCTAGCATTTCTTGGCTTACTGTATCACTCTAGTCTCTGCCACTATCATCATATGGCTGTCTTCTCCCTATATCTCTCTTCCTTTTATGAGGACACCAGTACTACTGAATTAAGGGTCCACCTTAAACTAGTGTGTCCTCATCTTAATTCATCTAATTACATCTGAAAAGACGTTATTTCCAAATAAAGCCATATTCAGAGGTTTCAGGATTATAACTTCAACATATCTTATTGAAGGACACAATTCATACCCATAATACCTAATGAAAAATTATGATAAGTGATACGTCAACATGATTTTATGCAAAGGTACACTCACCAACTTATCCAAATAACAATTTATAGACAGAGAACATCCTATGCTACGAATAGATATTACATCCATGTAAAAATGATCCACAGATGCATTGTTTTACAAATGTATAATACATCAGTTGAAAAGGATACAGAGGTAGTTTTTAAACAATTTCTCAGAAGTAGTATCTTCTACTAATCTGTTGTACATATGTGGTATATTTATGTGTTTTGGAGTTCTCTGATATTTAGTCTTAATTTTCCCTTAAAAATATTCTTGAGGATATAACTTCAGATTAAGTGGAGTTCGAATGTTAACTAATCAAGAACCCCCCAAAAGAATAACTCTATTGCACCCCTCCTCCACTAACCACTACCTACTATCAAGTCTTCTGCTCCTTTTGTGGTGAGTAAAATTAACCTGTATTTGTTACATTTACTTACTATAGCAGCCCGTATAGCCTATGGCTAGGAGGAGTGAGTTATAGGAAATACCTATAATAGAACACCTTGGTGAAAAGGTCATGGAGAGAGACTTAGTTCTAACAAGCATGAGAGAACTTGCGAGATGAGAGCATTGGTGAATTGGCAGTCTCTACCCCTGTGGTGTTGAGAGGCATGAGATCAGCCTTATATTAGGCTGGAGGAGAAGGCAGTCATATGTACATTTCATCATGGATATGCTTACTGTAACCCTGTCTCCTCTTCTGCCTGTAGAACACCAGCATCGCATATCTCTGCTGAAAATCACTAAACTCTGCTAAAGACTAAGATCTATCTTTCTAGGAAGACTGCTTTACTCTAAGACTCTCTCACTCTCTCTCACTCTCTCTCTCTCCAGCTAAAGTAGATAGCCCTCAAACACCTAAGAGAAACTGTTCCTAAGCAAGGTAGTTTAGCCATCCATGTCTGGAAACTACCTAAGCTGGGCCTGAGACCTGTCCAGTCCCGGGCCCTGACAAGTGGTGTCAGAAGCAGGATAGTGAATGCCCCTGACAAATGGTGCTGTGAGCAGGATTCAGTGAACATGTGCTGGGAGGGAAATAAGCTTTAGCAAATAAGAAAAAGAGAAAAGAAATAGAAATATTTAGAGGGAAAAGAAATATCTAAGAAAGACAGCCAACAGCAGGCCTTTTTTATTTGGTTTTTCCTCTTTCCTATGTTTTCTCTTTCCAAATTCTACTACTTCTATGGGAAAAAAGCTGATAAAAGCCCTTAGCCTCTTCTGTGAAGTGGATGGAGGGGAAAAAAGCAGAAAAAAGCTTTTAAACAAGAGGGAAAGAGAAAAGATAGAAATAGGAGATAAGAACCTTTAGTAAACAGGCCTTTACCCTCAGGGGTGAGAAAAGCCTTTGGTAAAACAGCAAAAAGAAAAGGTTGGTAATAGGTT
>NW_003852443.1:3189755-3196157 GCF_000181295.1 Otolemur garnettii
CCTGCCACAGCACCGGCCATTTTTTGGTTGCAGCCATCATTGTTGTTTGGTGGGCCCGGATTCAAACCCGCCACCTTAAGTGTATGTGGCTGGCGCCTTAGCCGATTGAGCCACAGGCTCCAAGCCAGGGAAGAGAACTTCTAACTGCCTTTCCCATATATCTTCATCCAATGCCAGCAGGAAGTAGCTTTTGAGAGACCAACACCCGGATCCCTTTTTGGCAGTTAAGAGTTCTGTTTAAAAAGAAAAGAAGTGAGGTGGATTGAGGCTGGTGAAGAAATAGAGGAAGTGAAGTTTTGTAAAACTTAAACGCCAGAGTAAAAATCAGCTAAAGAGTTCCTGTCCCTTTAAGGTTCTAAGAATTGAAAAGGAAAAATTATAAACAGTAAAAGGCCAAAAGAAAAAAAGCCAGTAGAGAAAAATCGTGGAAAATAAGATACAGCAGTTGAAATACAGTTGAGAGATCAGATGAATCTTATAGTAGAAGCAGGTAAATGTTATAGTGATGTGACAATTCAAATTGGGCAGCTGGAAGATCAGAGGGTAAATCCCCCAGTTAACATCAAATGCCATAAATGTGGGAAGCTAAGCCAAAATCAGGACCCACTGGTAAATGAAAGCTAAAACAGTTTCTTTAATATTTTCCACCTCAAACTATTCTCAGAAAAACGGTATAATTCAATTCTATTTCACGGGAATACTCTGCCAGGTTGGTTAGACCTGTGGTGCCTCAGCATAAAACTGGAGAAATTAAACTAGCCCAATAGATGATGATGGAGAATAATCAGATTAAATATGTTTGTGGAATATTTGGTTATCCTGCATGGTAAAGGGGTAACCCACCTCTCATCAGTGTCTGTGTACTATAACCAAGTCCAGCTAAAGAGACTGGACACAGCCCAAAGGGGAACTGACACTCAAAAGCAAGTGAAGCCTGTAGAAGATTATAAGAGGTGAGAACAAAGGGAGGGAAGAGTAACTAAAAGTTAAACTACCTTTGTGCTGGAGAACTCCATTTGAAAAAAGAGTCTGGAATCAACTAGCAAAATTTTCACTGGAAAAGCAGCTTGAAAGCAGGAAAAACTCTGCTATGGAGGAATTGTGAAGTTTGAGACCACTGAGAACCACGAGTAACAGAGCCTCTGAAGAGGAAATGCAAAGGGTAGAACCATTAGTCTGTGAGTAACAGGCTTTTGAGATCTGTGAAGGGTGGATTTAGGACCACGAGTAGCAAAACCTTTGGAATAGCAAGAGAAAAATCCTTGCTTGCAAAGATTGCAAGGAAAACGTTATCTTTTGTTCATGTGTTAAATATCAAAGGAAAGTTCCTATAGTTAAAGAAATGGTAAATTCTCTCAGGAAAGATTTCATAGTTTTCTCAGTTTAAAAAGACCTTTAGGGGAATTAACATCACAATCATCATTTTCCCCTAGCAGCAGCTAATAGTTTACATCTGTATTGGGCTTCCTCATTTCAAGAGCCCATACCTGGAATTCTGAACTCTGATAATTACCATCTTTTGCCTAGAAAGAAAAGGGCTAGATAATAGGAAGAACTGCCCTTGCCACATTAAAAATTATTTTGTTTCTATATAAAAAGCGGGGGGGGGAATGTAGCAGCCTGTATAGCCTATGGCTAGGAGGAGTGAGTTATAGGAAAGACTTGTACTGGAACACCTTGATAAAAAAGGCATGGAGATTTAGTTCTAACAAGCATGAGAGAGCTTGCAAAATGAAAGCATTGGTGAATTGGCAATCTCTACACCTGTGGTGTTGAGAGGCATGAGATCAGCCTTATATTAGGCTGGAGGAGAAGGCAGTCAAGAAGCATGCACATTCTATCATGGACATGCTTAATCTGACTCTGTCTCCTCTTCTGCCTACAGAACACCAGCATGGCGACTCTCTGCTGAAGATTATCAAGCTCTGCCAAAGACTAAGATCTATCTGTTCTAAGAAGACTGTTTTACTCTCTTTAAGACTCTCTCTCTCTCTCCCTCTCCCTCCCTCTCTTTCTCTCTCCAGCTAAAGTAGATAGCCCTCAAGCACCTAAGAGAACCTGTTCCTGAGCAAGGTAGCTTAGCAGTCCACATCTGGAACCTACCTAAGCAGGGCCTGAGACCTGGCCAGTCCCAGGCTCTGACAAGTGGTGTCAGAAGCAGATCCTGACAACTTATGGCATTTATTTACTTTTGATATTTGGTTTATTACTTTACAAATCTGTTTTCTTTGTTTTGTTCAAAGTATCTGAGAATCTTTCATTGAGATGAATCTCTTCATAACTTTTATTATTAATAAAATATTTTTCACTTAAGATCTGTTCACTGAACATCAAAATTTTCGAGAAGAATTATTGTCATCAAACAAGTGAGAGGTACAAATTCAAAGGAATCATGAAAAGGCTGAAAGAAACTTCTCAGCAGAAATGGTAGAAGCTAAAAACAATTAAAAAAACTTTTTTAAAGAACTAAAGGAAAATAAGTGCCAGCCTAAAAAATCCTTTAAAAATAATGGTGAGATGATGGCAATATTCAAATACATAGAATCTGAGAGAATTTATATCTGCCAGACAAAACAAAAATTTTTTAAAGGATAACTTCAGGAAGAAGGAAACGTATCACAAAAAAACTGGAATAAATTGAACAACAATGTGTAAATGAATGGGTAAATATTTGTGTAAATAATAAATATTAATTTGACAATAATAGTAATGTCTTCTTGGATTGAAAATACATATATAATTAAAATGCAAGGCAGCATAACATAAAAGGAGTGAGGGGATAAATGTAGCATCTTAAGACTCCAGTATTATCAGGAAGGTGGTAAAATTAGTAATTGTTAATGACTATAATGAGTCAAGGATGCACATTATATACAATTTCTTACATCAGGACCACTGAAACCATAATGAAAGAATGTATAACTAACCACTTACCAAATGAAAAAAATAAAAGAAATAATATATGTACAGTTCCCACACATAAGTATTCAATGGTCATTTTTATTATTAAAATAATAATAATTTCAACCACAGTCTTTGCTATCTAATAAAACAACAATTATGTGAACAAAATTAACTTGAGCTAGTGTTATAAGCCTAAGGATAGACACACCTTGCAGAGGTGTGACTAACCATATCACAATGTTATTTATAAAGCTCATCGTGCACTACTATTAGTATTTTAGGTTTTATTTTTCTCATAAGCTATTAAGTTTAATAGAGCTAAGAATGAAATTCTTAAAGTTCATTGTATCTGTCCATTTCTGTCAAACCGTCCATTTCTTTCAAGAGAGTATAGCGAGTGGCATGGTGCATGTGGTAATGGCAGGGAGAATAGAGCTTCCATAAGCTTCCATGAAAGTCTTACCAATTAAATGAAAGTCCAGAGCTGATGTGTACTTCTTATGCTGCTATTATTACCCCCCAAAACAAACTTTATTGGTGGCTGACTGGTAGACTGAGATCACAAACCGCCATGAAGCCCAATTCCTGAGCTTCCTTATGATAGAACACTGTTGAGTTGGCTGCAGTGCTATTGTATTGGAGGCGTTTGAAAACTAAACAGTAAGATGGCTTTAAACAAGCTGTTAGATAAATAAATAATGTATAGCCACTGTATAGAATAATTCGTATTGAAGAGTGACTGGTATACCTCCCTGGAAAACAATAGCAATGGAAAGTTCAACACAGTGATGGCCGTAGTGAAAAGATTACTTCTGGGGCAAAACCAAGAAGCTAAACTCTGGTAAAGATCTGTAGCCGACTGAACCTTCAACTAATTTATTTCCTTCTTTTATTTTTTGTTTTTTGTTAATTTTTACTTATTTCTAAGTTATATATTCATGTAACTAGCCAATATGTATCCCACATATGGAATGGTTAAGGGCATTGTTATAGGTCTTTAGAATACAGAGATAAATAAGGCTCCTGTCCTCAAGGAACTAATGTTGTGCTAATGAGTGCCCAGCCCCAAAGCACGAAACTATCACACAATATAAATCTGAGCTTAGCGTGTCCTATGAAAGAGATTCGAAGTAGCCTTCTTTATTCAGAAGGCCACTGACTATTTCCTTCTTTATTTAGTAGACCTGTACAAATTGTTTTGACTCCACAAGTGTATTACAATGGGATATATCCCCTCCCCTGTTCTTACACATGACTCACTTCTGCCCACAGCCCTATTACTTACTACCTCCTCCAAAGGTGGAAGAGTTACTAATCTGACAAGTCAGAGACCACGTTCAGTGGACCATAGTTTGCTAGAGGTTGGAGTTATTGGGCCTTCAAGTTAACACTCTGAAAGATGGCTATGGCTTCTATTTTCTGTCCCAAATTTCATCTTTCCCTCTCACCTCCTCTCTGTCTCCAAATATGTCACCAGTTGGGAAGAGTCATTTTTGAATACCCACACATTTCTTCCTTTCTCCCCACAGACCTGCTTTAATGTTGCAAATTTAGACTTATGGAAGGACTACATGCTCTAACTTACTGGACTAGAAGACCTTGCAATTGAAGATCTTTGGAAATTCCTGATATGGATAAAAATAAGCTTACATTTTGATTGCCAGTTTTGTTGTTTCTTATGCATAGTTTCTACTTTTTAAAAATTGTAAGTAAGGATAGATGATCAAGAGAGCAGATTTTGGACTCTATAGAGTCTCTAGCCATAACACCATTACAATAGTGGCAAAATACAACCTCCATCACAATAGCCTTTTCACTTACAGTCATGTTGTCATCATAATAATTAAAAATTATTATAAATGTCTTAATCTTTTAATATATAAATTTGACTTGAATATATTAATCATAGTTCTCTTTTTTTATTATTTCTTTTTTTATTTCAGAGTAATGTGACAGCACAAACAATTAGGTTACAATGTTTGCATTTGTTAGATAAAGTCCCTATTCTAGTTGTATCCTACACCCAAGAAGTGTGCCATATACCCTTGCATTGTGCCCATTAAGTGAGAACATACCAAGCTTCCCTCTCTCTTCCCTTCTCCCACCTCCCTTCTTCCCCCTCCCTTCAACTTGAATTGAGTTTTTCTCTTATGTGGTCATGTATTAGACCATCTACTGGCTTCATATTAGTATTGAGTACATTAGATTCCTGATTTTTACATTCTTCTGATACTTTACTAAAAAGAATGTGTTCCACCTCCATCCAAGTTAATAAAAAAGATGTAAAGTCTCCATCCATTTTAATGGCTGACTAGTATTCCATGGTATACATATACTACAGCTTGTTAATCCATTCCTGAATTAGTGGAAATTTAGGTTGTTTCCAAATTTTGGTGATTATAAATTGATCTGCAGTAATCAGTCTAGTGCAAATGTCTTTATGATAAAAGGGGGTGTTTTTTGTTGTTGTTTGTTTGTTTGTTTCTTGGTTTTTCCGGGTAGATGCCTGGTGATAGGATTATAGAATCAAATAGAAGGTGTATTTTTAGATCTTCGAAGATTCTCCATACTTCTTTCCAAAAGGCTATATTTCTACCAACAGTGTAAAAGTGTTCCCTTCTCTCCACATCTGCACCAGCATCTGCAGTTTTGGGAATATGTAACGTTGGCCGTTCTCACTGGGGTTAGGTGGTATCTCAGGGTGGTTTTTATTTGCATTTCTCTGATGATTAGGAATGATGAGCAATTTTTCATGTTTGATAGTCATTTGTCTTTTTCTGAGAAGGTTCTGTTCATGTCTCTTGCCCAGTGATAGATGGGATTATTAGCTCTTTTTTGTTGATTAATTTGAGTTCTCTATAGATTCTCTCTTTGTCATATTTATAATATGCAAATATCTTTTCCCATTCTGAAGGTTGTCTGTTTGTTTTACTTATTGTGTCTTTAGCTGTGCAGAATCTTTTTAGTTTAATTAAGTCCCATTTGTTTATTTTTTGTTGTTGTTATGATTGCCAGTAAAGACTTTTTCATAAAATCTTTCCCCAAGCAAATCAAGGACATAATTTCCTTCACAGGTTGCTTCAAAGAAAATGAAATACCTACGAATATACCTAATAAAAGAGGTGAAGGATCTCTACAAAGAGAATTATGAAACCCTTAGAAAAGAAATAGCAGAAAACATTAACAAACAGAAGAACATACTATGCTCTTAGCTGGGAAAAATCAACATTGTCAAAATGACTATCCAAAGCAATCTGCAGATTCAATGCAATTCCCATTAAAATACCAATATCAACAGAGGGTGATTGGTGGGACCACACCTATGGTTCATCTCACAAGGGTACATGTGAATCTTTCTAAATGTAGAATATAAATATCTTAACACAATAACTAAGAAAATGCTATGAAGGCTATGTTAACCAGTTTGATGAAAATATTTCAAATTGTATATAAAACCAGCACACTATACCCCATGATTGCATTAATGTACACAGCTAT
>NW_003852443.1:3196445-3224171 GCF_000181295.1 Otolemur garnettii
CATCTGATCTTTGATAAACCAAATAAAAGCATATACTGGGGAAAAGAATCCCTATTCAATAACTAGATAACCACATGTAAAAGATTGAAATTGGACCCATACCTTTCACCACTTACAAAAATTGACTCAAGGTGGATAAAAGATTAAAATGTAAGGCATGAAACAATAAAGAATCCTAGAAGAAAGCATGGGGAAAACTCTTAAAAATGTAGTTCTAATTTTATATGTACAAATGTAATGTGTACAGAAATACATGCTATGAATACTTTGGACTCTAGTATCTTTATAAGTTTGTGTTATTAATCAAAGTTTAAAGTGAGTTCTGTAACAACATTTTATAGAAGTACAGAACTTGGATATTTATTAATCAAGTATCTTTTGGTTATAAGTGACAGAAAGCCAACTCAAGCTCGCTCAAGTTAAAAAGGAATTTATTGACCCACAGAGTACAATGGTAGAACTGGCTCAAGAGCTTGGTTGAGAATGTCATTACAATGTCTCCATCTCTCAATTCCTCCTTTCTCTGGGTTGCCCTCATTACCACATATCAGATGAGCTCTCTCCATAAGATCTGATATCTAGATTTTGCTCATTAACCCAGCCTTAGACCATATGGACTGAGGGTATGAGTGGAGTGGTTTCCCTTTGAGAAGTCACAGTACAGTTAGCAAAAAAAGGAAGAGATGAGTGAGATAAAAATAACCAAATATCTATTATAATACTTTTCTCCAAATATTTCTCTACAAGGAAGAAATTTTGTTTAATAGAGTCTCTGGACCCGATAATGAAACAACTCCAAAAGCTCATATTTCAACATTTTCATCCAGGTATAAGAAATCCAATTTGACAGCATTTGAAACTACTAAGAGTGTAATTATCATATAAGCTAGTCAGCTCATACATGCAGTGACTCTTTCCCTTCCTCCCCAACCTCTTACTAGCATTTAAACTCTCTCTTTTGATGGCTGCAACTTGAAGCATACATGTATTTATCATAAATTCAAGTTTGAGACAGGCATGAAGAGAGAAACATACTCTGCATATTCTATATAATTTATTAATGATTGTAGACATTAGGAGTTTAAAATTAGAAATGACATAACACACAACTATCTTCTATATGGTAGAAAGTTATTTTTTAAACGCTGGCTTGAAATAGATCATTTCTTTGCATATCTAAATTCTTCATACTTTCCCTAACTTGGCTGTATAAATGATAAAGAAGGATAAATTTCCATTATTTCATACCAGTTATTAACTCGATGATTTGCTATGGTATCATCCATTGGGCTGAGGAAAGATTATGGATGACATTTCAGAGCAAAATTTGGGGGGTTGCATGAAATTAAAGAACAAAGCCATCATGAATCACATTTCTGCCTTCATCATAAAGAATGACAGGACATGTACCTATATGCATATATAATGACTTATATACTAAGTATACATTATATACAAAAGTTTATAATGACTTACATACTAAGTCATTAAATGTGAACCATTCCTCTTCCTCTCTCCCTTGCCCATGACAGACATCATCAATTGATCATTGCATTCCTCACACCCATCTCAAAATAACACTCTAGATAGCCGCAACAAAACAAAGCATTGAAAAATAAAATTATTTATAATTTTTTCTTAAGAATGTTTACTTAACCAACCAACAAGAATTGAAAAATTATCTTTTATTAATGACCTATATGGATTTTTCTCCAACCTTGGATCTTTTGAGTTTTAACTTCCTTAGAATTATATTCATCTATATTTTTAGGCATAAGCAATGTTTATTAACCTGCCTATGACACCAGAAGTATTGAAATGTTCTATGCATTCCTGTTTAACCCTATCCAGAGAGCAATTTGAAGCAGTGAAGAGCAGCCCTCAGAAGCATTCTGGCCTCTTACCTCCTGCCACAATCATTAGAATACCTGAAACATCTTTATCAGAATGAGTTGCTAAAGAACTCATAGAGCTCAAGAATAGTCCCTTGCTTTGCAGAAACTCAAACCCAGGCTCCAAAGATTTTCATATTCTCTAGGATTCCTTCAATGCAAAAATCATACTCAGGTCTCCAGATAAAAAGTCTTTCTTCAAGCAATCATTCATTTAATCAACTCTGTTTAATGTTTTTAAAGTAAGTAAAAAGATCTGCTTCTTTGAGATTTCAATCCATTTGCTTCTATTTTAATGCTTCCTTTGGTTGTCTTGATAAGGGAACATGACAATGAATACATTAATAAAGAATTAGAGCAACATGATGGTTCCGATACAAATGTGCTTACCCATGGGATGACCATGTGGCTTTGGCATCATAGTCTGCACATCTGGGCAGAAGTCTGCTTAGGGAATTAAATTGAATCATACCCTTGGTCACTTTGTAGAAGCAAATTCACAAAAATGAGTTATTCAGGCTCAAGGGGAAGGAAAACATTCCAGCAATGACAGAAGTATTAGTGTCAGCATTGTTTCTATGGGAACCAAAGGATCACTTTACAAAACGAATTGTTATTAAACTTGTGAAATGCAATAAGAAATATATCTCATCAAGCAATGTGGCATCTCTCATTTTATGGAATTGTTATGTTAGGCCAAACAATGTATAAAGGCATCATGTATTGTAAAAGTCTGTTATAAAAATCATATGTGTTTTTTCATAGGAAAGACTCCACCAAATGATGGAATCGATCACGTTTTATGGGAAAGCAGTTGCTATTGTAGATCTGTCCCATGGTATGCACTATACCCACTTCCAAGTATTGACCTACTTAGCCATTCATTTCTCTACTACAGCACTTTTCTTGTTCCAGATCTTCCCACAGCCAGACCCAATATAATCCCCATTTCCTCAAAATCAGATGATCCCTTGACAAATCTGGAGTTTCCTTGACTCAAGGGCCCTTGATATGACCCCCTTAGATGCTTTTTGTCAAAGGATTTATAATATATTATATCTCCAAGTTGCCAAATTAAGTGAAACTGGAAAGATGCTGGCTTGAGAAAGTCTTTTGAATTACCAACCTATCAGCACGTACTTTCAGCCTGAAAAACACTAGCTTTGTAAGTTTTGAGGTATACACATATTATCAGCTATATTTAATCTACAGAATTCCCTATCAGAAGAAAATATTTCCATTTGATCCTCTGATTTGATATGAAATTATGAATATTTTTAGCTTAATTTTTAGTATGCCTGGAACAGTTTTAGTACATTGTCTTAGTGCATAGAAACTAGGTGATGTGCCCACAATTTAATCACTTTCTAAGAATCTCTACCTTGCTTAAAAAATGTATTTAAAATACATTTGATATTTGATATCATTTATGCAAATTCAAGTGAACCAATCAAATGTCATGATTAAGATATAAGATTTTTTAGATTAGATCGCAGGTCCTTCTATACAATATATGCCAATTATCTAGCAGGTCCCTCCTTCATTTGTTCGGCTTGTTGTGTGTGTGCAAGGTACTACATTAGCTTCTGTGGATAATGTGAACAATGTGTAGAATGTCCTCAAGCAGATAAGAACAAACACCAAAACTACAACAAATAGTCAAACCAATAGGAGCCACAAAAGAGAAACAAAGGAGTTTCCAAGTGAGTTTTTTTTTAAAAAGAGGAAAAAATACTCCTGCTTGAAAGAATCAGGAAAGAATATTCAAGAACTGGCCTTGAAAATTGGATTGGCTTGTACCAAGAGAAAATTTTAATAAGAGAAAAGATCATTGCAGTGAGAGAAGAGAATGAGTGGTAAAGAAGTCATAAAATGTTAGCAACGTGGCAGGAAGCATGGTTTGTCTGTAAAATAAGAGTGCCAGAGGAAAATTAATGAATACAGTGATATGCACCAGGACATGAACAGGAAACTAAGGAATTTACAAGTTAGTTGGGGACAATGGGGAACTGTTGAAGGTAATGCCTAAAAAGGAATAACTGTTATGCTTTTGAGGGTAACTACATAAGATGGGAGACACTAGATGCTGAGAGATGAGCTAGGACACCCTTACAGTAGTCCAGGTTAGAGGCAATATGATAGTCAGGTGTTGAGAGGACTGATAGGAGACACTAGGTTTTCACCACTAAAGCTAACTTACATGGTGGCATGAACTATATTTTTCTTATGGCAACTAATACACATACAATAAGTATTTGTTCAGCAAATGAAGTAGACTTGAAAGATATTGCAGAAGTCACACTGGCAGATCTTTGAAGTTAATTAACAATGGAATGAAAGAAGTGGTTAAGGTCTTGTGACATTAAGAGCAATTTCATAACAAAAAGTCTCAGAAGTAGGTTTGCGGATGATGTATTCAGTTGTCCATTTAGTAAATATTTCTGAGCACCTACTATGTGCAGGTTCATATAGAATTTTGAAGCCACTGAGTTGAGGTGCTAAGACAAATATCCAGAGGGAAATGACCAGCAGGCATTTAAAATTTAGTAGTAAATTTTTAGTTGACTGAACATTTTAATGACTTCTCAATTACACAGGACTTTAGTGTGGCTGCATGTACTCATATATCACATGAAATTCTTCCTGGCCTCCAACTTGCATTGTCCACTTTTGCAAAGTAATTTACAGCTTTCATGTGTTAAAGAAAATTTGGTTGAGAAACCCATTTGGTCTTTCCTTCTTTTTCTAAGGTGAAAAATATGATGTAAAAAGAACTAAAAAGAATAGATACTACTCACAGGAAACTCAGAGTTTAATGGCTTAATCAAGTATGATAATCCTATTTCCGTACCCACATGCTAAATGTCACCAAAATTGAAATTTCACTAAACAACTATAAACTAATGATAGAAGTTGATGAAAATAGATACTAATTTTAATTGCTCTAAGCAAATGAGATTTTAAATTTTTACTAGTTTTGCATATCTTTTAAAAAATGAATGCTATAGAAATTTTTTGGTCCTTCTCTTATTTTTCTTGTAAAATATTTTCCATTAATTTCTTTCTAATCAAATACAGAAAAGTCAAATGATTGGTTTATAGTTATTCACCAAAACAGGGCAGTTGGAGAATAGTCAGAGTAATTTTTCTAAAAGTTACATTTGTAAAATAAACTATTATGTAAGGTTAGGCATGCCTTCATTTTTAGGGGATGGGGCAAAGTGTATGAGATAAGTACAAAACTTAAATATATATAATCTACAAATGCAACATATGCTTCCATCGTCTCTTTCTGCGATGTCTGCTTGGCATTTGTATATATTCAGGTACAGCATACGGGGAGGGGGGGTGCATGTGTGTAATCTTCCTCTAAGTTGGTAGAATCTCATGGCAAGGACTATATCCTCTATATCCATTCTAATTCCCATCACAACTCATAGACAGCTATACCTAGTGGTTACCAAATTAATTATTGTGAGTGATTGACTTCTAATCACTCTATTTTTCTTTTTTATTACAGGTATGAGAAGAAAAACGTTTGTTTTAATTCATAACATAAAACCGTTCATTTAAAGTGAAGAGGGTTAAGAGACCTTCTAAATGTGGGTTCACTGTGTAATAAAAGCATTTTTGCCTTCTAAGGCATTTGTTTCCCTGTTGGCTCATTCTTCAAGATAAATAGCTGTTTTCATATTTTAGTGGAAATAGAACATGCATAATTGGACCCAATGAGGTACATCTATCCTGAAAATCTACCCAGTCTATGTGGCATATGTAGAATTTAATGAGAAAAGCAGGAATTCTCTTGTTATATTAAAGCATAGGAAGGTAAAATAATCATGTTTCCCATCTCAGTGGAGAACTTTGAGAGAAAACATCTTATCCTCAGGTGATTTAAAGGCACCATAAAAAGTTTAACATATACAAATCAAGATGAGACTAATTCCTTAATTACATCTACGATGGATACTACACCCAAAAAAAGAATATCTTTTGAGAGACTAACTACGAAAGGAAATAAAAAGAAAATGTTACAAAAATAGTCCACAAGGGCATAAATAGTTTATCAATCTATCCTACTAGGTACTTAAAAACTTCTTAACACTTCTTAACTCTTCTTAGAGGAGTTGAAGAGATAAAGTATTTCTTTAGCAAATAGGTAGCTTTATGGGAAAGTATTTGAGTTATATCTTGTGTAAAAGTGAGTTACTGCGCATGGAAGACCTCAAATATGGTATCTAGAGGGCCTCCTTTATAAACCTAATAGTAGCTCAAGCCTTCCCTAGCACACCCTAGTTTTCAGCTCTATCATGACAATAACAAATGACCTCATAAAACTATCTCTGCACCTCTGCAACTTTTTCAAAGATAATGTGGGCATTTAAGCCAACCCTGTAGAACAGAATGCTTAATAAACTTAGAGTTGTTGGACATTTCAAAGCTATTCACAGACTATAATAGAGCTTTTCATATTTGCAGCGATAATGGACACAAGAATAGCTTCATGTAGTGTCTCTGTATTCTTACAAGTTTTCTCAAAAAAAAAAAAATAAGATACAACACAATGTTTTCACCTCATTTATTCTCCCTTTCTGGCTAATACTGTATTCAATCCTTCCTAGAGCCAGGAGTCTGACTGTGATAGACTTTAATTTTCTAGTATAAATTTGAAAAAGTAAGTAGAAACCAAAAAAGAAAAGAAAAACAAAAAATAGAGCATTGACTTTAGTAAACATGCCCTAGACCATTTCCTCTTGTATTTGCTACTTTTTCTACAAATATTTATTGAGTCCCAAATCTATGCCAAGTACTGGTTTAGTTACTGGACATATAGAATAAACAAAACAGAAAAACTATCCCCTCTAATGGAACACACATTCTACTAGAATACAAAAGATAAACTAGTAAGCAAATACATTAAAAATAATTTCAGTTCACACTTTGTGTTATGAAGAAACTAAAGAGGATACTGTGAGAGAGAGTGGCAGGTGTGAGTGGGGTGCTGCTTTACAGGGGCAGTTATTGCTGAGCACAACAGGAAGCTAGTAAATGTTCTTAAGCAGGGAGGAAACATTCGATTTATAATATTACAACATCTGTTGGGCTGCTGTGTGGATATTAGAATGTTATGGTGCAAAAGCAAAATCAGGGTGACAGGTTACAAAGTTATTGCAGCAACCCAGGAGAACAATAATGGCACCCTGGTCTAGTGGAGAATGGGGAGGAAGATCATTGATCACAGGGAGTAGATTTGGGACGTAATTTTGAGGCAGACTACACAGGACTTGCTAATGGATTGTGTGTATGAAAGTAAGATAAAGAGAAAACCACGAATTTGTTGACATGATATGGTGCTGTTTATTGATGTGTTAAAGCCTGGGAAGAAAGCATGGTGGCGGGGAGGAGGGGGGAGAACAAGGGTTCTCTTAGGGTCTTACTATTAGAATAGGCTATATGAGGCTATGGTAATAATAACCACAAAATCTCAGGGATTTAACAAAGGTTTAATTCCCACCCATCCTATTCATTCAGATTAGGTCAGAGGGAACTGCGACCACAGAGTCTCTCGGAGACCTGGGATACTAGAGGCTCCACCACACTATAGTTGCATCAGCTAAATCACAAAGCTTCCTCAGATGCCAGACTATAAGAGAGAGACTGGAGAAGCATGCATGGCCTTTAAAAAATTATCTTATATATTTAAGGTATAGCATTGGCTTTTCATAACAAAACACGGGTTTGCATTTCATTGGCCAGGAGTCACATGGCCTCACCTAACGTCAGGGGGTCAGGGAGAAATGTAAAGAAGCAAACAGAACGTTTATTTGCTGGGATTTCCGTCTCCGAGATAGACCGGCAGGTTCTGAGACGCCTGTCAGTCCCTCTAGTTCACTATTTTCCGTTTGACACCATGCAAGTCGTTGAGATTTTAGCCATTCACTGAAAGTGATTTCTTATCAAGCCAATCACCCAAAACAAATGAACTGAAATAATCACATATTGGCTCCTGTATTTCATTGAATATACAAGTTCCAGATTATAAGTAACTTTATCCCTCAAGATCTCTACAAAAAGAGAAAGTACACTTAATTTAGGATAATTCAAAGATAACTTATTTACAAAGGGCCTTTCCCCCCACCCCCCACAAAGATACAGACTAAGTGCTGGGAAATCACAATGAATACACAGTACAGGAAGCTGGGGTTAGTAACAGAGGGTTGTTAAAATCCCGGCAACACAGGGCGAGTGGTGTTGCGGCTTGGGCCGCACTGGGCCGCCCAGGAGAAATTGCCTTGCCTCTGTGTCGCCGGATCCAGGTGACCAGGGCTGGAGAGCCAAGTGCTGAGGAGAGGGGCAAGCGTGATGGAAGCCCGCAGGTCACTAGTTAGTTGAGAGGGACCACAGCACAGCCCACGCTGCTGCCCAAGCCACCTCTAATTTCCCCTTGTTTCAGGGTGTAGAGCTGCCAATGTGAGGCCTCCCTCTGGGGCATGCACACAGCTTCTAGGGCTGGGAGTGGCCCGGGCTCCCTTCAGGGCTGACCAGGGAACCCCACATTTCCTAGGCCTGGGAACTCACTGACATTCTGCCCCAGCAGAAGGGATTGTATCCATTCATTTGTTAAGCTGTATATATACCCCTAGACAAAGGACACGGGGGAGATTTTTTTCGACTCGGGTTTTTCCCTCAGCCAGAAGCTCTGGTGCTTTCTCTGTATTCTTTTGTATAAAATAAATCCTGTCTTACCGTGGATCTGTGGTCCATGGATTCATTCTTCAAATCCCGGAGACCCAGGACCTACTGAAGAAGAAAATCTGGTAATACCAAGGCCCAAAATGGGAGAAGCAATTATCAGAGCGCAGAAAGTAAGAGTGGTGTAAAGGAGGCCACCGAGAGGGGAGCAGAATCTTCAATCAAAGTAGACCTCATGAAAGGAGTCAGGGGAATAAATCCCTGACCTAGCTTTCACTGCCTCCCATCAGATGATGGGGTCCCACGAGCCAAATCCAGCTAGAATCCAGCAGAGAGGGAATTCCATTAGCTATGCGGGTCACCTCCCAGCACAGAAAACAAGGTACAAACAGATGGAGAATGGAACAACTGGAGGTGTTCATAAAGATATCTGACACAAGGAAATCTCTACCTCAGATTTTCCTGTGAGTCAGTGTGTACAGTAAAAGAATCACTCTACTTAGAATCTTCCATGTGAATTCTCTTTTCCCAATGATTCCCTAAAGATTATATGCTCCACCCAAAAAATAGTTTAAGAGGAAGTCCCCAAACTCCAAGAAGACTTAGAGAATGTAATTGCACACGAACTTTATGGCCGCCCTGTAGATGTATGTATGTACCTGGGATATATAATATATATTGGTATTTATATTTATTTAATATGTTAAATTAATTAACACATGTAACTTAATACGTAAATTAATTAATAAATGTAACTAAATTGCACACAAACTTTATGGCCATCTTGTGTGATGAAAAAATTACTGACAAAATATAAAATAGCTACAAGTAAAATGTATAAATAGTGCACAAATAGTCTAGTGTTCCCAAAAATATCATATAGCCAACTATCAGACAAATCGCAGTGAGGTAAAGGCTGTACTGGAGACAAGGAAGCCAGATAGACACTTACTGAAATAATCCAAGTAAGAAATGTTCTGAGCCAAGGAAAATGGAGGTGAAAAAGCCTGAGGTGGTAAATGGTAAGAGCACATTCAAAACTTGTTAGGGATAAATTATCTAAAGTCAATAATTGATCGTATATAACATTGAACATTGGGAATATATAAGGTACAAGAATCAAAAAAAATACACAATATTAGACTGTTCAGTAATCAAGTCATTTTACCACCTCATGAGTGTGAAATACCCATGGAACACCTAACTAGAAATTCCAAAGAAGTAATTGTTTTAATTCACAACCACTCTGCTAAAATATAAAGTCTAAATACTCTTAAATGCTTTAAGCAAGATATTTATTGCTAGTCTACAAAATGATACTTATTAAAACATAAATACTACATGTGTTGGCAGAAATGGGTTTCAGCTTCTGGTGGATTCCTACGTTATTCCTCCTTCCTTGTGTTCTGCTGATTCAAATCAGGAATTCAAAGAAGGGAGAGAATTTAGAGACTGATGCTTAGACGTTGAGTTAACATATGGTCTATAGACCCTGACCCGAATGTCCCCCATGGTTTGTTTAGCTCAAACTCATCGTTCAGCAGAATTGAAAGGCTGTCACCAAAATACCTCTAATCATTTATTCAGTCCAAGCAGGTGATGCCATCACTCTGTGGAATGCAAACCAAGGAGGGGATAGTGAAGTGAGTTATACCAGAATATAGGCAGCAAAAAGAATTGGGATGGGCAGAGGCCATGTGGCATAAACTGACATCAAAACAGGTTCTGACTACATGGTATTAGGGTTATCAAGAACAAATGGAATAAAAGATCCATTATCTTAATCTTTTGCAGAAATATTTTTCAATATCTCTTTGGACAATACATTTGAATTATTGTTCTGATTATAAATTTATTTGTCTATACTAAGCAGAATGGCAGATGCCAAATTTGTGAAGTGTGTGTGTACACACACATGCACGCACAAACTAGTATTTGAAACAGAGCTTGAAAACTATAGCAATTGAATATAGAAGGCCTAGAGTTTAGCTGAGAGACTAAAAAAACTATACAGTAAGTGACAAGTGAAGTCATGGACAAATGTTTTCACCTTGGGAGCATGAACGGAGCAAATGGCTGAGATGTAATCTTAGGGAACATTGCATTTAGCACGTACTATAACCAGGAATTCCCATTACACTACGCCAGATGTTATTCATACCCCACAGCTATATCTTTTAAAGCTATGTACTTTTGACACCTACAAATATCAATGAGGTTGACTGAAACAAAAATAAAATATAACATTTATCAATATTTGGTATGATGAGTGAACAAATGCCTCTTTTCTCCCTTCCTGTCCTCCTGGCTTTGCTTGAGATAACTGAAAACAAGTGGATGGAGGATGGAGCTCTTTGACATACTATTTTTGCCACTACTGATGCCTCACAGCAGTGGTTCTCAGGAACCCACAGGAACTGTATTAAAGGGCCACGGAATTAGGAAGGTTGAGAACCACTGCCTTACAGGTACTGCATATCAATCAGCTATATCTGTCATCTGCTGTTTTCAGTGGCTCACACACACACATGCACGCACACATGCACAGATCCTCTCTAGCCAAAAAGTCAGAGGAAGAAAGGGAGCATCTCATGTCTTCCTTTTCTAGGGCCCATCTTCATTTTCCCTTCTTCATTTTTTAGACCTGAGGGTCACTTCCAGTCACCTTTCTCTCTATTTTCTTCCCCCAGCTCCCCAACCAGTTCTCTGAACCGTTTTCTTCCCAGTCTTTCAGCTGCACTCCATTCCATGAAATATTTTACACTGTAATCCAGGTGCTGTGAAAAGAAAACTCCATTTTCTCCTTCAATTTGAGGTCAAAAGCAAAGTTAAACCATTTTTTAAACTCTCTGGACTGGTCTGCATCATTTCCTGCCACTGCAGACAGAGCTGGTGCAGGGCTCAGCGGCAGGATGCCAAGCCTGATGGGGCAGGGAAGGAGGAGACGTCTGCAAAACCCCTGAGATCAGACAACACGCAGAAGTAAGAAACAGAAAATCTGTGGCTATGTGTGGGTTCCGACTATTCTCTAAACATATTAGTCTCAACCATCTAGCTTGACAAATAAACACACTATGTTGAAGTCGAGATTTCGGATCTAAAAATTACTGATGACATTATTACCCGTTTCTACAAGATCCCTTAAATATTAAAAGGTGCTTAACAGCTGACTGCTATTTTGAATACATCCAACTGAGCCTTGGTTCCTCCCTTTTGACCATCTTTTTCATCACTTTCAACTCTGGCTAACTAATCTCAGTGGATCTTTTTTCCTAAAGGCAGAAGCAAAGAAAGCATTAGGAGCCTGCATCGCTGTGCAGCCATCTATTATCAGCTGAAGATTTGGCAGATGCAGAGAGGGAGATCAAGCTGCAGGGTCTTTATCTGACCTTCATCATTTCTATCTATTTTGGGTTAGAAAAGGTTTTAGAAGTTAAGGCCATTGTATGCAGCATACCATAAATTCTGGGACAGTTATGCAAAAGCATAAAGGCAGAATTCTAAAACAATGGGTTTCGCATAGTATTCTGTGACCATTCTCCCCTCTTCCCCTAATTGTTTAAAGTGTTCCCAGTGTTAAATATGAAAGTCAATAATCTATTTAAAAAAAAAAAACCCTGTATTTCTAGTGATGACAGAAATTTCATGAAATCATGAATAAGATTAGAGAGTTTTTAGAGGTAAGCTATCTAAGTATTAATAACATTGGATAAGAACAAATACCATATAAAACAATAAACAGAATAATCTCGTGCATGTACTCCATGTAGTCTAATGTAATCTTTGCGAGTAAGTGACTCAGAGTAATTCATCAGGAGTTCTGGTTTGGCTAGGACACAGCTGTGATTATCTTTATGAAGCCTGCTATGGACTGCATTGTGTCACCCCCTGACTCCTGCTTTGATGCAATATTTGGTATTTGAAGATGGGACCTCAAAGAGGTAATTAGGGTAAAGAGGGTGGGTCCTTCATGAGGTAATTACTGGCTCTATAAGAAGGGGGGGAGAGAGAGAGACATTTCTCTGGGCCATGTAAGGACACAGCGAGAAGGCAGCTATCTTTAAGTCTAGAAAATGGATCTCAAAAACCTAATCAGCTGGCACCTTAACCACTCCAAAGCTCTCAGAAATAAATGCCTGTTGGTTAAGTCACACAGGGTATGAAATTTAGTTATAGTAGCACAGGGGGATGAATACAGTGGCCAGGTGGAAAAATAACTAGTTTAACAAAATAGTAATCAAATCACCAAAGATGATAAAAGTTATACAAATTTTGCCTTTGGTCATATGAAAGCACCACATCTCTTTTCCTCGACCCCATTTAATTCATAAATATGCTCTATTAACTCAATTTCCAAATAATCATATAACAAATCCAATCACTTCTCCCCATTCCACCAGATAGTGCAGTGTTGTTCTCCGAACACATCTTCCAACTTCCCCTCTGGGTCTTTTACAAGCCTCTCTTCCCATAGCAGCCAGTGTGACTTTTTAAAATACAACATGCTCCCCTGTTTAATAATTCCCAATGACTTTTCACTACACTTAAAATAAAATTCAGACTTCTCAGCCAGTTTATGATGCTCTGTGTAACTTGGACCCTGATCACCTCCCAGTCTGGTTTTATCTCACTCTCTTCTTCAGCTTCCCTGTTTCTTATCCAGCAAGCACATTCCTGTGTTAATGTGATTATACTACTGTTCCCCTCTCCAGATCTTCTTCACTTTGATCTTCCCCTGGCTGGCTTCAGGTTAAATGTCAGCTTTTCAGAGGTTTTCCTGACCGCATAACCGGTTAGAATAAGCACCCTGTCAGTCTATACCTCCACACTGCTTAAATTCCCTGCAGAGTATTTGCCACTGGCTAATGCCATTTTTTGCTTGCTTGCTTCTTTATTTGTTAAATGTAAGCTCCTTGAGAGCCAGATTTGTTTCTGTTATTCATGGCTGTATCCCCAGCTCCTAGAAGAAAGTTTGGCACAGTTACTCAAATATATTTTTTCATAAAATGAATAAGCAAATTATATCATTTCAGGGTACTAAGGTCTCTACCTTAAAATGCATTCATTTAATAGCCATGATGCCAGAAATTTGTTAGAATTATTTTAATGAATGGAATGAATCTATTAAAACCTATTAAATTTAAGTACATTACCTTGAAATAACCTTAGGGTTATGAAAAAAATAAACTTGGACCTACTCAGATGCTATTAATTGATGATTTATTCACACCTGTGCAGGGGGCCATTGTTCTAAGACAAGCAGCCCCAAAGTGCGGGGATTTTTGTCTTTTATACCTTTTTTTTCTCTGCTTAGCTTAAGCAAGCAGGGGTGGGGAATGAGGAACATTGCCATTGGCAGGGTTACAGCTTGGTTGTTAATGGATACATTTCAAATCACAATGGTTATGGTTATACAACAGTAATTAATCAAGCCTTGATGAGTTTTCCACCATCGTTTATCTACTGAGCAAGTCTTGGTGAGTTTTCCACCATTGTTCATCTATTGAGAACTTGGGGGTTTTGTGAAACTTGGGACTTTCCATGCCTCTTTGAATTCTGGAGAGTATGGGAACGTGGCTGGGAAGGCCTGTAGGGTGGAGGAGCGGGGGAACAGGAGAGGGCGGGGGAATGGAGAAAGGCAGGGAGAACAGGAGCTTGCCATAGGGCGGGGGAATGGGAGAAGACGGGGGACCCCAGGGGGAACAGGAGCTTATAATAGTCTAAGTAAAATTCTTACTAATGTAATTACTCATTAAAGCTTTAATATAGGGCTCATGTGGTGGCTTGCACCTGTAATCCCTGCACTTTGGGAGGCTGAGACAGGAGGATCTGTTGAGGACATGAATTAGAGACCAGCTTGGGCAACATAGTGAGACTCTGCCTCTACAAAATATTTTTTTAGAGATTAGCTGGGTATAGTGGTTCCCACCCATAGTCCTAGCTACTTCAGAGGCCAAGACTAGAGGTTCAAGGTTTTAGTGAGTTTTTATAGAGCCACTGCCACTGTACTCCAGCCTGGAAGATAGTGTGACTTTAAAACAGAAACAAAAACTTTAATATAATTAATATCTTTATTAGTCTTAGATAAAAAAACATTGTTTTAACAGAATGGAATATAGGAAGCAAAAAACGGGAGTGTGGAATTTGGAAAGTTACCCTCCAACTAGAGAAAGTAGCAAGATGGAAAAGCCCTGGGTAGCTAGCCTATATGCGTTGTGGAAAGAGATGAGCAGAAATGGCACCCCTCCCCCAAACACCAACTTTGTATAAGGTCAGCTCTAAGCAAACTGAAGTACTGGGTCATGAAATTAACCCAAGAACTCATAATTTAGTATCCTCTTTTTTCTCTTGCGTGTTAAATTACTCCCCTAGTTGTGTTCTCAAATCATCAAACTCAAATCATCTCAAATCAGTGTATTAACTTTTCCAATCCACTAAAACAGAGACATTCAGACACAGATATGAAGTCACTGGTGGAGCTGAGATTAAGCCACAGCTCCAACCCATTCTTCTGCAATGCCAGTTTGGGGCAATTAGATCAGAAAATTCTTATAAAAATTCTATGAACCAATGTACACAGCCCTATTATGAAACTAATTCTATAGCTTTCATATGAAAGCTATAACCTAATTATAGCCTAAGAATATGGGAAGGGGGAAGGGAAGAGAGGGAGGTGGATGGGTGAAGGGAGGGTGATTGGAGGGATCACCTCTATGGTTTATCTTATAAGGGTACAAGTGAATCTTTCTAAAAGCAGAATATAGATGTATTGACATAACAACTAAGAAAATGACATTAAGGCTATGTTAATCAGTTTGATGAAAATATCTCAAATTGTATATCAAAATACCTCACTGTACCCTATGATTGCATTGTTGCACACAGCAATGATTTAATAAAAAAAAAATCTATGAACTGGTGAGATTATCGTATTTCATAAGAAGGGGTGGTATTTGGAGGAAAGCAAATTGTAAATACAAAAATATTTCAAGAATATGAATAGACCCACAATTATTCTCCTTCCCTGATCCACCTCCCTCCAGAATATCTCTTACTTATTTACATCGTTTGATTTCAGTTCATTTTATAATTCATTCATTAAACATCTAACAAATGTTGAGGACATGTGACATGACAGGCATTGCTCTAAGTGCCTGGGACATGGTAGAAAAAAAATAAAATCCCTTTGTTTTACCTTATTATACAAATATTGAAAGGTTTGAAAATTCCTTAGTGGCAAATGTAGTTTTTAGTTCCCCCCTCCTGGGTATTTCCTTTCCCCACTTCATTGGTGAATGAATATATATTGAAGTTAATGGAAGTGAATAGAGCAGGACAAATAGGAATAGATGTAATGTGTTCTGACTCTACATCTCACATGCTGTTTAGGGCATGAGGAGAATTCTGGAAGAATGACAACTATCACAAATAGCTGAAAACTTAAGTCAGTGTTTCTCAAAGTATGGGGGGTTTTTTGTTTTTGTTTTGCAATTTTTGGCTGTGGCTGGCTTTGAACCCGCCACCTCCAGCATATGGGGCCAGCACCCTACTCCTTTGAGCCACAGGTACTGTCCCAAAGTATGGTCTTTGGACCACAATCAACAAGATCATCTAGAGTTATTGTTAAAAGTTAAAATTTGGAAACCTCAACCCATATCTACTAAGTTGAAACCTGGGGGAAGTCTATGAGCATCCAGAAGATTTCTAGGCATGCTCAAGTTTGAAAACCATGGCTTTCAGAGGCAGAGACAATAAAATAATGTACTTCTCTTGTTATGAAAGTACTAAATCCAATTACATTTATAAATGATTTATTTTTGTATCACTTCAGCTGACTCAAGTTCAATTTCTAGTACTTTACAGACAAATGGTTTAAAAAAAAAAAGAAAAGAAAATGTAGCCACTTTAGAGAAGACCCTGAAGTTCAGATGTGTATCTGAAGATTATTAAGCATCTGGTTGAGCTATTTGCTTTGGGAAGTTCTACAAAGGGCAGACTGCATTCTCCAAAACTTTCTAAATTATTTTATGTGAATAATTAAATCAAATAAGACAGCCTTTTCTTCTCAATATTCCTGGACAATTATTCGACTTCTCTGTTTGACTTTAAGGCTGAAGGTTTAGATGATAGATGCCAAGTAAATATACCACTTTCCTTTTTTTTTTCTTTTTTTTTTATTGAATGGTAACTGTGTACATTGTATAATTCTAATTATTATAAATTTAATTGTGAAGTCAGATCTGTAAAATATTGTTTGATAGCAGCACTTATTTTTTCTCAATGAAGGTACCTTGAATTATCTGGTGGTTCCACATCAATTCCCTTGCACTGATTTTTTTTTAATGTGATGTGTCACCCCTTCAAACTATTTGTAATCTCATCAAGGCATTTATCTAATGACATACTTTAAATAACCTCCCAGGATAATGTCAGAACATAACGACATCAAGATGGTGCTATCATGTAGTCCCACTGGATTTTTATTGAAATCTTTCCTTTGAATCTATTGAAAAATTAAAAAAAGAAGCCTGTTTCTATAGACTGAAATGTAATTCCCACGAGAATCTGTTAAGAACGAGCTCTTCCTGTACTTTTCTATAAAGATTTTGTGTTGGGTTAGTGTTTATTATGGTTATTTATATAGGGCTGGGTATTTTAAAACCCTCCAGATTTATTTCTCCCTACTCTGAGAAATAAGCCATCACTTATATCCACTGCAAATACTTCTTTAAGCACCCAGATACCCTTTCTTTTAATGGGTATAGATGTGGGTTCAAATTAACCAGTATTCTTTCACAGATTAATCTGCTAGTACATTATATCACTTCTCATATGCAAGTGATATATAAACTCTGCCTCCCTCCAAAATAAAGTCATTTGCATTTAATTTATCAATTCTAATATAACTTGGTAAAGACAGGTCAAGACTTGCAGCAATTTGAAGAATGGATTTTTTAAGACTACAGTTTACAGTGTTTTGAGCTATCTTTTTCTTTTTCTTCTTTTTTTTTATTAAATCATCACTGTGTACATTAATGCAGTCATGGGGTACAATGTGCTGGTTTTATATTCAGTTTGAAATATTTTCATCAAACTGGTTATCATACCTTCATGACATTTTCTTAGTTACTGTGTTAAGACATTTATATTATACATTTAGTAAGTTTCACATGTACCCTTGTAACTGAGCTATCTTTAGAGTAATGTTGGCAGCCAGAGTTTCAGGAAGAAATAGTGATATTGACTCCACAACTTCTGTACTCTTAGTTCATACCCAGCCCCACTTCAAGCCCAGAATCCTACCCCAAGTCTTACTCTGCCTTCTTTCCAAAAAGGGTTCCTGCCTAGGCCAGTAATTTCAAGGACACATAGCTCTTTTAGAAAAGAAGGATCAAATGGTTCTGAGGGGAAATCTAAAGTAGACCATGGAGTAGTGAAGGAATGAAACTTTACTAAGATTCAACCAGTTTGGCCAGGAGAAAATGGAAAGGAAGTGGTGCCTCTCTCCTACTCCCACATTGACAGACAGACATCATCAAAGTACTATTGTAGGAGTTGTGAAGAGACTAAAACTAGAAGAGCTGGAAGTAGCATATGCTACATTTTAAGTCAAATGAGTTGAGTGGATGTTTTTTGGTTATTTTGATTGGAGGGAAGGAGAGAATTGGCAGATTTAGCAGATAAAAATGTAGGACAGTCGGTTAAATTTGAGTTTAATATTTAAAGAATAAAAACTTGATTAGTATATCTCATGCAATATTTGGGACATGCTCATTAAAATAGCATTCATTGTTTATTCTTAGTTCAAATTTACCTGAACATGCTATATTATATCCACAAGGAAACTCCTCTACAGGTTTGAGAGATCTTCATCCTCCCATTGACCTCTAGCAGGTAAGATAAGGAAGTGGAGCATTAGAGCCTTTGAATTATAGAAGTGACAGGGAAAAACCCAAAAAAAGATAGTAGAAGAGTTGCTGGTTCTGGGTACAAAGGAAAGCCCAAGGGGACAAGTACCTGCTAGGAAGTATCTCCTACCTCATCAAAACAGGAAAGAGATAATAAACATTGTCATCTAATTACTCAACAAAGAGGTCCACTTGGTTTAAGGAAAAATAACTGACCCAGAGAAGAGAAGTTAAAATACTTTAGAAATTGAAGAACACAATCTTAATCTGCTCACTGCAGGGGGTGGTGTTGCCGCGGGATTTGCATTGGGTTTTTTGTTTGTTTCTTTGTCTGTTTTAAGACAGTCTCAGTCTTTCACCCTGGGTAGAGTGCTGTGGCATCATAGCTCACAGCAACCTCAAATACCTGAGCAAGTAACTGTTTTGCCTCAGCTTCTTAAGTAGCTGGGACTACAGGCTCCCACCACCCTGCCCAGCTAGTTTTTTCTCTTTTTTAGTACAGATGGGGTCTCATTCTTACTCAGCCTGGTCTTAAACTTCTAAGATCAAGCAATCCACCTGGCTCAGCCTCCCAAAGTGCTATTATTACAAGCGTGCACCACCATGCCCAGCAGGATTTGCAATTTCAAACAGACTTTATAACAACAAATTAATTATAAGAAAAAAATGTAAGTTTCACTACTTCTCTGAAGCTTGCCAAGCAGACTTGGCCAAGTAGTCAGGTGAAAGATCTTTCATGAACAGTTTCTATCACAAAATTTTTCCCCACCTAGCTCTTCCTGCCAGATTCCAGAAGAAATTTTTTTGGTAGAAATGTACCGTTTCACTTTTTTTTTTTTTTAAATCAAATGTACTTATTTGAATTTATGTCTTCCCTATGCTATCAGTTTGGGTTTTTTGTTTGTTTGTTTTGGGGTTTTTTGAGACAGAATGTCACTTGGTCACGCTTGGTAGAGTACCAAGGCATTATAGCTCACAGCAACCTCAAACTCTCAAGCTCAAATTTTCTCTCGTCTCAGCCACCCGGCTATTTTTAGAGACAGGGTCTCACTCTGGCTCAGGTTGGTCTCAAACTAGTGAGCTCAGGCAATCCACCCACCTTAGCTCCCAAGTGCTGGGATTACAAGTGTGACCCTGTAAGTTCAAATTTTATTCAAGTTCTCTTCCATTTATAAATGTGAAATTTTCTGTTTCTTTGTTTCAACGATTTGTGCTGAAATAGTTTTGAGTTAAATTCTCCCAAGATTCAAATTTTTTTAATTTCAGATTAATATGAGGATACAAATGATTAGGTTCCATTGTTTGCATTTGTTAGGCAAAGTTCAAGTTGCAGTAAGCCTTTCACTGGGGTGGGGGGGTTGCTGTATACTCTTATATTGTGCACATTAGGTGAGAGCTTACCAACCTCACTCCTTCCTCCCCTCTCCTCTTAATCTCCTCCCCTCTTGCCTTCTCCTCTTCTACCACCTTGAATTGAACTGTATTTTTCTTTCTTGTGGCTGTGTAGTTGTTTATCTATTGGTTTCATATTAGTATTGTACACATTGAATACTTGCTTTCCATTCTTGTGATACTTCTCTAAGAACATTGTTCTTTAATTCCATCCATGTTGATACAAAAGATGTTAAGTCTCCATCTTTTTATGGCTGAATAGTATTCCTATTTAAATGCCCACATGTTCAAGCAAATGATATTATGGCATTCGGATCCTTTTTGTAACTTCCCCTAAAAATATATAGGCATACATCATTTTATTGTACTTCAGTTTATTGTACTATACTGGTAATGAGCTTTTCACAAATTGAAGATTTGTGGCAACCCTGCAACCAATAAGCACATCAGCACCATTTTTCCAATAGTGGTGGTCACTTCATTTCTGTGTATCCCATTTTGGTAATTCTTGCAATATTTCAAGTTTTCATTATTATTATATCTGTTATGGTGATCAGTGATTAGTGTACTCTTCAGTTATCATAATTCCTTTGAATTGCCACAGACCATATCCATATAAGACAGTGAGCATGATCACTAAGATTGTGTGTGTTCTGACTGCTCTGTTAACCAGTCATCCTTTCTTTGTCCTTCTCCTTCAGCTTCACTATTCCCTGAGAAAGAACATATTGACATTAGGACAATTAATAACCTACAATGGCCTCTAAGTGTTCAAAGGAAAGGAGGAGTCCCATATCTTCCACTTTAAGTCAAAAACTAGAAATGATTAAGCTTCACGTGAAAGGCATGCCAATAGGCATCTTATGCCAAATAACCAAGTTTTGAATGAAAAGAAAAAGTTCTTGAAGGAAATTGAAAGTACTACTCCAACGTGAATGATAAGAAAGTAAAACAGCCTTATTGCTGATCTGGAGGAAGTTTTAATGGTTTGGATAAAAGATCAAGTCAGTCACAACACTCTCTTAAGTCAAAGCCTAATCCAGAGTAAGGCCCTCACTCCTCAATTCTATGAAGCCTGAGAGAGGTGAGGAAGCTACAGAAGAAAAATTTGGATCTATCAGAGGTTGGCTCATGAACTTGAAGGAAATAAGCTGTCTCCATAACATAAAAGTGTAAAGTGAAGCAGCAGGTATCGGCGTAGAAGCTGCAGTGGGTTATGCAGAAGATCAAATTTAAATCATTGATCAAGAATGGCTACCCTAAACAACATATTTTCAATGTAGATTAAATAGTCTTCTACTAGGAAAATATGCCATCTAAGACATTAATAACTAGAGATGAGAAGTCAATGCCTGTTTCCAAATCTACAAAAGACACACTAGCTCTCTCGTTAGGAGATAATGAAGCTGGGTAATTTAAGTGGAAGCCAATGCTCATTACCAAATATCTCAAGGCCCTTGAGAATTATGCTAAATCTATTCTGCCTGTACTCTAGAAATGGAACAACAGAGCTTAGATACTTTACTAAATATTTTAAGCCCACTGTTGAGAACTGCTGCTCAGAAAAAAAAAAAAAAAACTCCTTTCAAAATATTACTGCCCATTGACAATGCACCTTGTCACTCAAGAGCTCTGATGTAGATATACAAGGAGAGTAATGTTATTTTCATGCCTATTAATGCATCTTTCTTCAGCCAATGAATAAAAAAACTATTCTCACTTTAAAGTCTAAGAAATACATTTCATAAGACTATAGCTACCATAATTAAGTGATTTCCCTGGAATTTTTGAGCAGAGAAAATAGAAAATTTTCTGAAAAGGATTCACCATTCTAGATGCCTTAAGAACATTGTGATTCATAGGAAAGAAAGGGTCAAAACATCAGCATCAACAGGAATTTGTAAGAAGTATCTTCCAACCCTCATGGATGACTTTGAGGGGTTCAAGACTTCAGTGGAGCAAGTAATAGTAGATATGGTAAAAATAGCAAAAGAACTAGAATTAGAAGTGGAGCCTGAAGATGTGACTGACTTGCTGCATTATCATAATCAATCTTGAATGAATGAGAAGTTACCTCTTACAGAAGAGCAAAGAAAGTGGTTTCTGAAAGTAGAAATTATTCCTGATGAAGATGCCGGGAACACTGTTTAAATGACAGCAGACGATTTAGAATAGATTGAGCAGTAGCAGAGTTGACAGGGCTGACTCCAATTTCAAAAGAAGTTCTACTATGAGTGGAAGGCTATCAAATGTCATTGCATGCTATAGAAAAAACTTTCATGAAAATAACAGTCAGTAATTATAGAAAAATTAATTGTTGTCTTATTTTAAGAAACTGCTATAGCCATCCAAAACTTCAGCAATCACCACTGTCAGTAGGCACTGAGGCAAGACCCTCCACCAACAAAATGATTACAGCTTGCTGAAGACCTAGATGACCGTGAGCATGTTCGAGCAATAAGGTATTTTTAATTAAGATATGTATGTTGTTTAGAAATAATAATGCTATTGAACACTTAATAGACTATAGTATAAACTTTTATATATATCCTGGGTAACAAAAAACCCATGTGACTCACTTTATTGCTACACTCACCTTATTGTAGTCTGGAATCAAAACCACAGTATCTCTGAGGTATGCCTATATTTACAAATATTTATAAACCACAACTTATGAAAATCTTTTTGGCAAAAATAACATGGCATCATTCATCATGTAATTATCTTAATAAAAATGGGTTTTTATTAATTTATTTTTCTTTACCTCACCACAGCAATTTTGTCAGAGATACTTTCTTGCCTTCCAGAAGCTCAAAATTAAAGGAATATTAATATATGGTATTAGATTACTTTTTTAATGCAAATAAGGAAATTTGTTATATGAGTGAGATGGTGTTGCAGATCAGTAAGAAGCCAGTTAGTAAACGATGCTGAGAAAATTAGTTATCCTTTAAGAAAAATATCACTCTCTACCTCATACCATTAACAAAAATCTATCACAGGCATATTGAAGATTTAAATGTAAAAAGGAAAAATTTCCAGTCTTTTAGAAGAAAATCTAATAGAGTATCTGTGCCTTCAGGACAGAGAAGGATTTCTTAAGACAGTAAAAGCCACAACAAAGAATCCAAATGACAAAGTCATAAGGAAACCTAAAAACAGAAAAAATATTTGCAGGCCACATATCTGATGAGGAGTTTGTATCCAAAATTGATAAAGTACTTTTACAACTCAATAACAGAAAAAAATAGCCCAATTCAAAAAATGAACAGAGGATGTGAGCAGATATTTTTCCAAAGAAGACATAAAAATGACCAACAAATACATGAAAAAGCCTGCCACATCATGACTCATTAGGGAAATATGAGTTAAAACCACTATGAGCTATCACCTCACACCTGTTAAAACCATCCCATAGTGGTTTTAACTCATCCCTGATAGTAGGACGGCTACTATCAAAAAAACAAGAAATAGATCTTGGCAAGGGTGGAGAGAAAAAGGAATCCTAGATGCTGTTGGCGGGAATGTAGATTGGTACAGCCACTGTGGAAAACAGTATGGAAGTTCCTGAGAAAATTAAAAACAGAAACATTGTGTGACCTGGCAATCCCTAAATAACTAAAGGAGATGAAATCACTATCTTGTAAAGATATCTGCTCTTTCATGGTTATATCAGAAGTATTCACAAAAGCCAAGATATGGAAACGATCTAAGTGTCTGCTGATAAACAAATGGATACAAAATTGATATAATACATAGATAGATAAAAAGATAGATGGATAAACAGACAAACAATGGAGCATTATTCAACCTTAAAAAAGGAAATCCTGTCATGTGCCATAACATGGGTGGGCCTCAAAGACATTATGCTAAGACAAACAAGACAGACACACAAGAAAATATTACTTGATCTCACATATATATGGAATCTAAAAAAATAAAATGGAAAAAAAAGAATCAAGTATACATGGATAGGGAATAGAACAGTGGTTACCAGGTATGGGGCAGGAGGAGAAAATGAGAAGATGTAGGTCAAAGGATACAAAGTAGCAGAAATCTAAGATAAACACGTCTAAGATCTAATGTACAACATAAGCACTACTATAGTTAATAAAGTGTATTGTATTAGAGATTTCTGATAATTCATTTTAGCTGCTTTTATCACAAAAATAGTTATTATAGCTTCACTATAGTAATCTTTTACTATCTATATGTACCCTATAACATCATGTTGTAAAACTCAAATACAGCGTGAGTAGCCCTTATCCAAAATGCTTAGGATCAGAAATGTTTCAAATTTCAGATATTTTCACATTTTGGAAGATTCAGATATATATAATGAGATATCTTGGAGATGAGACTCAAGTTTAAATGCAGAATTTATTTATAGATAACTTATACACATGACCCCAAAGCAATTTCATACAATGTTTTTAATATTTTTGTCCATGAAAGAAAGTATCTTGAACCATAAGAAAGCAAAGGTAACACTTTCTAAGCCACCCATGTGGACTACCTCTGCTTGTTTGTTGTCACCATCATTCCTGACTCTGGATTTATATGCTGGATTTATATTTTTATTTATACCAATAAACAATCATTTCATTGCATTTCTTCCTATGTAAATATTTAACCACAAAAAATATGGCGTACATATCTGGTATGTGTGAAAAAGACAGATTGCAGCTGAAGAGAGCTCAGCGGCTCTTTTTCCCCACGGTAACACTGAATAAACTGTGTTGTACACCTGCGTTTTGACTGTACCCCAACATATGAGGTCAGGTCTGTAATTTCCTAGTTCTGGTGTCATGTCAGTTTCAAAATGTTTCGGATACTAGAACCTGTACACACAGTAAAATTTAACTTGTCTAAAAAAGAAAGAAGCAACCAAGTCTAACTGTTGAAAAAAAAGAAGCAGTTAAACCACCAGTTTTTTTAAAGACAAATTTGAAAACATGAAAACTAAAAATTCTGTTCATCCAAAAAAAGAGACAAGCCACAAACCAGAAAAGATATTTTCAACACATATAACTGGTGAAAAAAAAAAAAAACTAATTTGAAGAATATGTGAAGGATTTTTACAATCAATGAGAAAGGAACGTGAACAGGCATTTCACAGAAGAAAGAACACAAATGTTAATAAAAATACGAAAAGAATCTCAACTTCATTAGTAATCATGAAAGTGCAATTCAGACCATACCTAAATTCCATTATGGGAAAATTAATATTATGTCTACTATATTGGAAAAAATAGATCTGACATAATCAAGGGCTGACAAGCATGTGGAATAGGAGGAACTCATAAACAGCAGGTAGAAATATAAATAAATGGCATACTTGGTTTGGAAAAAAATTAGCATTTTCTTATAAATCTGAACATGTGAATTTGCCACAACTTAGTCACTCCACTCTTACATGTATATATGTGCCTGTATGTGGATTAAAAAGATACAAGTATATGGACATAAAGATAAAAAAAAAAAAAGCACACACAAACTCTGCAGAAGCTCTTGCACATTTGCAGCCGAAGACATATTCAAAATATTAATAGCAGCAGTGTTCATGTAGCCAAAAGTTGATAACAACCAAGTATCCATCAAAAAGAGAAGAGATAACGGTGAGACTATTCACCGGTATGATTCACAATGGAATACTATCTAGGAGGGAAAATTAACAAGCCAATATATACAACACACAAAAATATTACATGAATTTTATATGCATATTAATTTTTTAAAAGGCAAGTCACAAAGCACTACCTATAGTGTGATACCAGTGAATGAAGTTTAAAATAAAACTAAAATATATAATGTTTACAGTTTGCATTTTTACATTTTTAAAGGTAATGGTAAAAATTCTTTACATTTTTAAAAGATATGGCTGTATCTTTATTATGCAATGCTAAATATGATTGCTGTCAGAGAAGACAGAGAACTAGGAGAATAAAGAGCACAGTCAGCTTCCACGGGATGGGAAAGCTTCTGGTTATTAGTGGGGAAATGGGTTCATGAGGTTTGCTGTATAACTACATTAAACGCAATTTACATCCTCTTTTGTGTTGGTCAAATCTTACAAACAAACGTTTATTTTAAAATTAGAGCATTCTGTCGTAGCTACACAACAGTATTTAGCAGATACCTTATGGGAGAGCTCAAGAATGACAGCTTAAGAAAAGTCATCAAAAGCAAAACAAAGTTAGCAGAGGAAAAAGGAAAAGAAAGAAGAGTGTAAACCATTTAACTGTATAGATCTGGCAACATTCAATTTTTTTAAGCACATTGGTCTTCTCACCATCTAAATCCAATTTCCTCAAATAGCTATAATCCAAATCCAGGCTCTGAAACTACTAAATCTAGGCTATATTTTGTTTCCAGGAGTGTTGGGGATCATTCTAAAAAGTACGTGATCCCTTGAGTCAGTGGAAGTATTTATATGGCTCTTTGCAGTGCTTTGGTGTATTCCTCTTCTGTTGCTAGACATCCTGTGATAATAAACAGGCAGATGCAGCAGAGCCTGCCACAGCTCCACAGTGTGCTGTGAGCCTGCCACAGAGTCCACAGTGTGCTGGGAGCATGGGGCTGCGACCCAAATACAAATAGAAGCAACACTGACTTTCCAGAGAAGATGACGTCGGACTCTGCTTGTGAAGGACATTCAAGGAGTGATGGACTATCTGGGAATATGTATTTCATTCATTCCTTAAAAAGTACTGGATAATCTGGATAATACTGTAAGAACAGCTTAAGAGTTTCAGGGGTAATTCCCGTTTTACCAGATATTTGCGGTAAGTGGCAACTTTGTAATCTAATTCCCACATTTAATTCGATTCTAATTATATTAAACTGCACGCTATTTTAAATTGCACACAAACTTTACAGACAGCCCGTATATTGAAATGCAGCTCTGAAGATGTTTGAATTCAAAGCTGGGGTGCTAAGACTTGAGGAGTTTCTTTTCTAAACTCACTTCAAACTACTATAGCAGTTTAAAAATCATATTCATGGAAATGCAGCTTCTGAAGGGACATGAAAGATCATCTCTTATTTTATATACATAATTCTAATAAATCCAGAGTCCTATGTAAATCATTTTCAGAATAGTGGCATATTTTAAAAGCTCGGCAACCAAAGGTAGCTTCTTTAAATTCCATTTTTACTTTTTCATTCTGCATTTCTCATAAACCATTACAACTGGTTCACTGATGAGCTGGGCTCTTTCAAGGACAAAAGCGATTATGTACATTCTTCTTTCTGCTCCTCATGAAACTGGCTCCATGGATTCCTTCTTCCTCCCTTTGGATGAAATCCCAGACAAGTCCATAGCTATTCTAGACACTCTTACATAATAAATAAACAGAAACTTTGTTTTGGCATTTTTTAGTTCATCCAGACCAGTGTAAAAATTGAAATTCAATTTAGAGCTTCTTCCCTAATATCCCCTCTCCACCTTTTGGCTAAGTTCAAGTATAGAACTTCTCCCTTCCCCTCCCCTAAACCCCACTGAGCCAAGTTTGGAAGCTGGAGAGCAGGAAAGCCACGTGGGAAGTCTGCCCTGCTTCTCTCCCATACTCTGCTCCCCCGGGCTCAGAGAATGGAAAGGAAGAAGAGGTAAGAAGGCAGCAACTGTCTTACATGAGCACTCTAGTCAGGATCTGAGATAGGTGCCCTACATATGAAGCAGACGTCCAAAGCTAGTTCTTCCTCTCCCAAAGGCAAAAGAGGAGACTTTTGCAGGTACCTCAGAGGCGCCCTCACCGGGGACCTCAGACAAGTGTCTACACTCCCCATGGACCTCAGACAATACACTCACAATGGACCTCAGGCAAGTCTACACTCCCAAT
>NW_003852443.1:3224475-3234835 GCF_000181295.1 Otolemur garnettii
TACACTCCCAATGGACCTCAGGCAAGTCTACACTCCCAATGGACCTCAGGCAAGTCTACACTCCCAATGGCACATGCTGTGCTCTTCACTCCACTCCCAGGAGACCCTAGGCATTAGGCCGTTGTCTTCTCTGTTCAGATCACCTTGTCCAGTGGCCTCCTGGGGTAGGATATCTTTTAAGAAGTCCCTGACTCTCATCATCCACAGGCTTCACGTTGTCCCCAGGAAAGCTTGCCTCCGCCCACCATTCGTGGAAAGGCAGCTTGTTTCCATTGCTTTCCATTGGTTTCACTTCTCTATGACCAGAAAGGGGCAGGGCCAGCTCCAGGTTGTGGTTTCTATACCTTTGAGCATAAGTCCAGTATCAGCCTTAGACTCCCTCACATCCAAAAAGACACAGAAAAGCTTTCCACAGTGTTTAAAGCAAAAGTGAGATAACTTTCTCCAATAAATCCCCTCTCTCAGCGTCATCAGTGTTGCCCTCATTAGAATGTGAATGAGGTGATGGATTACTGAGAAAACTCATTTTGGACCTGACCTGAGCAAGTGCCACATAAGTTGCCAAGCCCCTCTCTTGAGAACATGGGAGTCCAAAACAATATTCTCAGCTTTTTGATTTCTCTGAAACTCCAAAGCAAGAGGAAGACTTAACATTAAATTCTTATTCCATCATGAACACACAGACCCAGAATTTTTCATCAAATGCTTGCTCTCTCCTATACTTCCTGACACTCCACAACTACATTCGTTCCCCAAAATAATTATCTACCCACCAGATGGAAACCTGATTTGTCCTACCCTGTCCTTCATTTTGCCCTTAATGTTTTTCTAAATAATTAAAAATATATATATACACACTTTTTTGGAAGGAATAGAAGGATGCTTGGGGAAATCTGTGAATGGTCCCAAGTTAATGAATTGTCCCTTTACACATATGAGAAATAATATGTAGTGACATAAAATGACTTGTTCAAGTTCACATAACTAATTATGAACAAAGGTGCACCAACATAACCTTTGTGAGGCCAAGAAATTTTCCAATCAGCAGAATAAATTGTGTTATACCTTGTTGAGATCTAACAGACAACTTAAAGAATTTGAGAAGTTTTAACCACACCAATTTGTCACTATTTGGAAGCCATTTTTTAAAATGGCAACTCTGTGGTTTCTTAAGTGAATTATTCTATCCATTCTAATGGGCAAAATTTCACACTTCCAAATAATCTAGGTTAATTGGACATGTCAATCACCTCTGTGACTAGGTAGCAAAAAGAATTAGAGGTACCATTTCCCAATAAGCATACATTTTCTTAAAACTTGGAATTCCTGTGCCTTTTGCTAGGACACATATCTGCCCCTATAATTAGACCTTCTATAAGGTTTATTTCCTTTTAAAACAAAAAATGACTGCCTACTATGTGTCAAGCCCTTTGTTAGGGTGGGGATAAAAAGAATAAAAACTACATTCCGTCTTATGGAAACTGAAATTTTTATTAAAAAATCAAAATATTCTAAGTATAAAAGTAAAAGATAAAATGATATGGTTTTAGGAGAGGGTTCTCAGTAAATGTTTTTTGAATGAGTGGATGACCACTCTCTAGAGGAGACAGTATTTGCAATGACATTTGAAAATGAATAAAATGTGAACATGCACTGACTAAAAAAAGGCCTTAAATCCGAGGGACTAGCATGAGTACAGGTTGGTGGGCAAGCACCAGCGATAAGAGTTATAGCTAGAATTTGTGCCTGGCACTTCACTTAGCACATTAAGAATATCATCTAATTCCACCCTCGGTAATGATGCTATTATCATGATTTTACAGATGATGATAATGAGAGCTAACATGTATTGAATGCTGATTGTTTGCCAGGCACTGTTCTTAGAAATCGTGAATGTATATAGTCCCATTTAATTTTTTTAACAAACCTGTGATCTAAATAATATGACTATCTCCATTTTATGGTAAAGAAAACGAGGATCACAGACAGGAAATACCTTGCCCAAGGCCATGCAGCCAGTAATCGTGAAGTCTGGTTTCCACCTCAGTTCACTTCAGTTCTAGAAACTTTGCCTTAAATTTCTGTTATATTTCTTCTCTAGAAGATAACAAAAAGTTCTGCTTGGTCTGAATAAAGGTTCTAAAAAAAATAGTTGGAAATAAAGTAAGAAAAGTCAAATAGGGCATAATGTTTCAGCATGGCTGAGTTTTAGTCTACAAAGAGATTTTAAAGCCCGTTTTCATGTTCTGGGCTTGAAAAAATAAACTATTCATACCAAGAATGATTATTACTTTTTATTCTAAATCTTAAAAACATAGGGCTGCCCTCCTTTATACCTGCTTTTCCAGGGGCAGGAGAGAGAGACTCTGTGATAAACAACCTCCCACAACTGGACAGAGTGGTAGTGGGAGAGAAGTGTGGCCAGGGAAGCCATCCTGCCAAAGACTTTAGTCCAAATCCTATTTTAAATATTGGAAAATATTGCATAAAAATCCAGATTTCAAGCTTTCCTTAAAAATTCAGAAACACACCATCATTTTACATAACAATGCTTAGCTGGAGCTCAGCAGAGCCTGCCTGCCTTGGACAGTTCCTCACAGTCACCCTGTGCTCTTTGAACTCCTCATCCCTTCCCTCGCCTTTGTAAAATGTTTTATAATTAATTATAAGACATTTCAAACCTACAGAAAAGTGCATAAAACAACAAACTAGACATACATGTATTCATCCACTACCTGATTTTATATGCTTTGTCATATTTGCTTCATGTCACTTTTTTTAACTTAAATGAAATGTACAGATGCCTTATGTAGTGCTAGTGAGAGTGAAAATTGGTAGAAGTACTTTGGAGAGCAATCTGGCCACACCTAATAAAGTTTAAGATCTTCAAACAGGACCACGTCTAGATATGTATCTATTCTAGAAGAACTGTCGCGTGTGCCTGAGACACCTGATTTCCTAGTCACTTACCATCAGCCCACTTTGCTTATTATCTGCCCGGCCCATAGGGATTTGCAACATCCAGGTATTGAGGATAGAGGAAAGGGGGAAAGGCTATATTTTATTAAATTCACTAGAAAAATATCTCTTAAAATAAACATTACAGGACTTGAGTATGGGGAAATGGTATTTAAAACTATTCTCTAGCTGGCTAGCATGAAAAATTCCCAGTATCAAGTGATGGACCACAAGTTCCATGTGCTTTGAACAGGTTTTAGGTAGTTGGTTCATAAAAATTTTATTTTAAAAGGATTCTGTAATCAAATAAATTTGAGAGGGGGGAACCATTGAGTTAGAAAAATTAAAAGATTTTTTTTCTCCTGCAGGATACAGAAGGGCCTTTCTATGAAAATGGACATTGTGAATCCCCCAGAGGAGAGACACACGATGCATCTTTTTTCCATGGAATACACTATAGAAAACAGTTTACTAGATCTTTATTTTGCCTCTTAAGACCTGGCAAAACGTAAGCCAAAGCCAACTCATGTGTATAGAAAAACCACATATTTTACAAGTGCAATTTCTCCAAATGGTTTTTATAGAACAAATATAACTTTTTCTGTATTACTTTTCTCTTGCTGTCAAAACAAATTACTGAAAACCTGGGGTCTTAAACAACACACATTTATTAGATCATGGTTTCTGTCAATTAGATGTCAAGATACTGGGTGACTTAACTGGTTCTATGTTTGGAATTTTACAAGAATGGTCACTGGGTGGCTCAAGTCTGTAATTCCAGCACTATGAGAGGCTAAGGCAGAAAGATCACTTGAGGCCAGGAGTTCAAGACTGTCTTGGTCAACCTAATGTGACCCCATCTCTACACAAATGTTTAAAAAATAATATTAGCAAGGCATAGTGTCGCGTGCCTATAGTCCCAGCTACTTGGGGCCTGAGATGGGAGATCTCTTAAGCCCAAGAATTCAAGGTTACACTGAACTCCAACCTGGGCAGCAGAGCAAGACCTTGTTTCAAAGCCTAAGTCCTTGTTAGAGTCTTTGGGCATGAATCCACTTACCAGTATATTCTGGCTATCGGCAGCATTTTATTCTATTCAACCTCCTTTTTCTTTCTGTTTCTCAGCAGGGGTCATCCTCAACTTCTGGAGGCCTCCCACATCCCCTGTATGTGTCTACCCCAACTGCCATAAAAGAATACCACTAACTGGGTGATTTAAACAGCAGAAATTTATTTTTATCATTATTCTGGAGGTCTTCAGTCCAAGAGTAAGGTGCCGTGAGGGTTGGTTCCTGGTCAGAGTTCAGTTCCTGGCTTGTAGAGAGCCACCTTCTCTTTAGTGTCCTCACCTGGCCTCTTCTCCATGCACCACTGAGACAGAGCTCCAGGGTCTCTTCCTCTTCTCATTAGGACGACACTCCCATCAGAGAAGGCCCCACCCTTACGACCTCATTTAACCTTAATTACCTCCTTAAAGGCCCCATCCTGACACAGTCACACTGGAGGTCGGGGCTTCAACATAGACATTTGGGGGTAGACAATTCAGTCTGTAATGCCTAGTGTGGTTCCTGTGGAAGCCAGCAAGGGTGAGTAGTAAAGTCCTTCTCAGTTTCCAATCTCACTGACCTCACCTGCCTCATCTTTCCTTCTTTTTCATCCACTGCATCTCTCCAACTGACTCTTTTTTTAATCCCAAGACTTTATTTTTTTTATAACAGTTTCAGGCTCACAGCAAAATTGAGAGGACGAAACAGATTTCCCACAGACTTCCACACATACACAGCATCTTCCATTATCAACATTCAGAGTGTGCATCCATCACACTGATGATCCTACACTGACGTGGCTTTACCACCCTAAGTCCATAATTTATATCATAATTTATATCAGACATTGTCTCTGGTGTCATATGGGCTTGGACAAATGTATAATGACGCTTACCTACCATTACAGGATAATCGATTATTTTCACTGCCCTAAAAATTCTTTGTGTTCCACCTATTCATCCTTCCTTCCCCCTGAATTGAGTTTTCTGCTTTCCTCTTCTACTGTTAAGAGCATATACGAATATATTGACCCTCTGGGATAGTCAAGAAAAATCTCAGTACTTATCAGCTGATTAGCAACATAAACTTTACCTGCAAATTTCCTTCACAGAAGTACCTACTGTTGTTTGATTAAGGAACCAAAGCGCAGGAATCTTGGGGGAATGTCTTTAGAATTCTCATTCTTCCATCACAGATATATGCCCTCTAGTGGCCAATAGTGGTTCTAGAAGTTCCTTCTGTTTTAACTCCATTTCCGGTAAGGAACTACTAGAATTAAGTTTGCCTAAACAGCTAGTAAAATATGAAGGAAAGAGTAAAGAACTTAGGAGATCCCAGGAATGAAAACCGAAGATCACTCCTGGGTTGATAAGCATTTAATGGAATACTAATCAGCCATAAAAAAGAGGGAGACTTTATATCTTTTTGTATTAACCTAGATGGAGTTAAAACACATTCTTTTTAGTGAAGTGTCACAAAACTGGCAAACCAAATACCCAATGTACTCAATACAAATATGAAGCCAGCAGACAATCTAACACACACCCACATAAGATAAAAACTCAGTTCAATTCAAGTTGGGGGGAACAAGGGAGGAGGGAGGGGGAGGGGATTGATGTGCTCCCACCTACTGGACACAATGTAAGGGTATGTAGCACATCTTTTGAGTCTCAGACACAACTACAAGAGGGACTCCACCTAACAAATGCAAATACTGTAACCTAGCTGTTTGTACCTTCATATTAACCTGCAATTAAAAAAATAAAAAAAGAAGAGAGAAAAAAAATTGAAGATCACTCAGTATCTAAGGATGGAAAAATGATAAATAAAAAAGGTACATAAAATTGCATATATATATATATATATAATTTTCTACCAAATGTTGAAAGAATAGAGCTGTCTATTATATACATGCCATATACATGTCTTCTAGATTCTGGATATCCTACAATAAATTCTTATGGTACAATATTATTTCCTTCTCCTTGTTCTGTGTTACTGATCTATTTCCTTAATTACCCACTAGTGTATGTGTGGTAGGACCAGCAGCAGTAACAGCACCTGGGAACTTGTGAGAAATGCAAATTCTTAGTCCTTTCTCCAAATTACCCTCTTGCCAATATTCAGCCTTCCAAACCAGCTGTACCTTCTGCCCATCTCACCCACAAATCCCCAACCACAAATCCATCTAACCTGTACCATCTCTGCTCCTCTTTCACTATACTGCTCATAATGAAGTGAGGGTATCAGTCAGCCTCTATCTAAATTATAATCCCTTAAATGCAAACACTGTTTTCTGTCTGACACACAAGAATTGTTTGTGGAATGAAAAAAATATATATTTAAAAGCAAAGACTAGAAAAAACTAGTATGTTATGATGTACCAAGAGCAAAGCTAATGAATAAGGGAAACAAAACAGAAAATTGTCCATAATAGAGAACATGGATGTGGATTCACGAATTTCTCAAATCAGACTTCATTGTAGACCATACAAATAACTGCACATTTGCATCTGCAGAAAAGCTCACAGAGGCAACAAATTTATTGACATAAATGAATAGCTGAGCTAGTAAGGTAAGGACATGCTGTGAATTCTATGAAAAAAGTTTACACTCTGCTGCTGGGAAATGCCAAGGATATTTGAACAACTTACTGTGGGTTCTCTTAGGCTCACATTTAAAAAACAAAAAAAGTTAGTGTTAATTTTAAAATTCAAAAACAAAAGATAACTATACTCAAAATTAAGGGGAAAATGGGCAAAATAAAATTATGCCTTCGAAGGATGAAACTATAAAAATGAGATTTATTAAAAGGTCATGGCTAAAATTATTTAACAGGAAATAGCTCTGCCATAGCCTTGGGGAGAGGATTTTTAAATATTCTACCATCAAACATGAAGATGATCTTAGCATCTAGAAACCACATCTAGATTTCACTGTTTAAAAAAAAAAGTCACACTGATTTAGGTATATAAAGAGGTTGGGAGGGGAGAAGTTTAATCCATCACTTACTTTATGCTGAACTCATCCTACTGTTGGCTTCTAGAGAGAAATGAGATAAAACAGAAAAGACTCAGTTGCCTTGTCTTCCGCATATTTCAATGCGACATAGGTTGATGTGAACTTGCAAAATTATCACTGATGAAAAAGTAATCGACAGCCAACATCTACCAGGGATACCATACTATGGTATCCAAGGCAAGTAGGGCTTAAGTAGTCTGTCACTTAGTAAATTAAATGGAAGGTACCATTCCGAGTTTCTTTTCTTCATTCATCTATTCTATTTATTCATGCAATAAACATTACCATGACCCCACTATGTGCCAGCCTTTGAGCAACCTCTGCTCCCAAAAAGCTCCCAACCGAGTAGATGAGACAGGTGAGTAAATAGCTGTCTGATAATTCAACATAACCAGCGCCTTTACAGAGACATGGACAAAATGTTATGGGGCATGGGACAATTAAGGATTCATAAAAATGTAATGTGTGGATGCAAAGAACATTTCTGCCCCCTCCCTCCAGTTTCCTACACAGGAAATGATGCAGAGCTGAGAACAGAAAGAAGTACATGGGAAAATTTTTCCAAATGCAAAGAACAGCAGGATAAATTCTTCCACCATAAAGTTTTTAGAGTGGTAACATTCCAAAAGAAGATTATAGCAAAACACTGCCCCTTCTCTCAACCCTGCCATCTGTAAAAAGAGTTATATTTGTGAGTTATCAGTGATCATGTGCCTACGTCCACCTCCATTCCCTTGGGAATGGGTTTTGTCTTGTCCTCTACTTCTAAGCTACAGAACTACCCACCTGCAGAAAGAGCTCGTGCTATCAAAATACGGGGAAAGTCTACTTGCAAAGCTATGAGAGAGGGTGTCTAGGGCAGTGTAAAGGAATAGTCTGCAAACCCATTGTTTAGCCCACATAGATGCCTAAGCACTCCTGAGTGAACAAAACATCAAAGGCAAGCGGGGCTTAAGTAGTATGTCAATCTCTGTAAGTTAGGCTGTCCAGTGAAGCAGGGAGACCCCAGTTACAAGTCTTCCCTTCAAGAAGATAAATAGTGGCTCCAGCTACAAAGAATCATCCATACTAGAGAACCAGCTAAGAGGAAGCCAATGCAGATTCCCCACAATAACCAATAAATATGATGACTGAGAGAGCCAGCCCCTCCATGCCAGGGGACAGAGGAAGCCAGCAGACAGCTGGTGTTAGGCAGACAAACACTAATGACCACAGAGGCGGGGATGGCAATTGCCATCGCCAAACCATGGTCATTCATGGACGCAGACATTACCGCACACACACACCTGCAGCTTCTGCAGCTGTGTGGGCACAGAGCGCAGGGGGCAGGGGCACGAGTCACATATCAGTCTTTCTGTTGTCAGTGGGACTCTGCAGCTGTGTGGGAGCTCTGCCCAAATCCTCAGAAAGGGGCTTTGAGATGGACACTCACATATCATATTTCAAGATGACTGAAATGAAACTGCTTTAAATTGAAAATGACTAAATAGGGAGTGGAGGCTCTAAAATAGAAAAACAAATGTGAAAAAGATTCCAGATTTGAATGTCACTGTTGAAAATCTTAGATCATATCTATTACAGTAATAATAAATTTTAAGAACTGAAATTTGTATGTCACGATTGAGTTTTCAAGGAAACAATATGTTTTGGTTTCATTTTATCATCTTAATAAATGTATGGTGTAACTCACCCATATTTGGCTGATGTGAAGAATGAAGTTCATCAAGGTCACCCAGATAACTAATGTATTGCAGAAGGGAAACTAGAACTTAGTTTTGCTTTCAATGGATTGCATTTTCAATGAATAAACTAGCTTTAAATGGGTAATACTGATTGCATGTTCTGGAACTTTTTTAAAACCTGATGCTATTACCACCCTTGTCTTTAAGTAATGGGCTGCACCTGTAAAGCCTGCCTCCACTGGTACCACATATGCTTATTAACAATGCTTTATGCCAGGTGTCCTCAAACTACGGCCCGCGGGCCACATGCAGCACGCCTAGGACATTTATCCGGCCCGCAGGGTGTTTTTGCCGCTGCTGCCTGTCCTGCTTAGCAGCCAACTCGTCCTAGGGCCCACAGTCCAGCCCTCCAGTGGTCTGAGGGACAGTGAACTGGCGCCCTGTTTAAAAAGTTTGAGGACCCTTGCAGTGTTCACTAGTGCAAACCACACTTACAAATCAGAAAATGGCACAAGGCAGACTGATTAACTGTGACAAAAACTGTGACCACTGGAAAATTTTCTTTCAGGAACAAAAAAAAATCATTAACTCTATCTATGGCATCTCTGCAAATTAGGATGATTTTAAAATTTCAGACCTTAGCCCCTCTACCAGAAAAAAAAAAATACTTTTTAGAAAGGATGTAGTTGATATTGCTTCTAACATCCTTCAGGAACCCTGAGGCTTAGCAAGTCAATTTCCTCCTTCAAGGACACTGCTAAATATGTATTCTAGTAATTAGTACTTTAACCTCATATTTTCAGAGATCATCTCAATTTGACCTGAGTTATTATAGCTTTTTACTTATATCCAATGGATGAATCAATGAAAAGTGAATCATTCCAAGCGCTCTTTAGTTCTTGAAAGAATGAATGAATGACTATTACGAGGCTTTTACATGTGAAAAGCTCTGCAGTCATTTCTTAATCTGGGAAGACGGAATTTGTGATCTTGTTATGTTTGATTACGAATCAAATAAATTTGTCATGACGTCATTATGACTGTAGACAGCTGCTGTAAGGCAAGATCTTGCCAGATAGATCATAGAATATGGTAATGCTATATACTAGTTTGTCTTGAAAGCTTAAAAGAGAATTTTTACTTGGTAAACAAGGACTATAGACCAAAAAGATAGGATAACCTTGGCTGGTCATCTATGAAGAGGGTAAGCTTATGAGCTCTACTTAAGAATCAACTCTATCAGCATGTGGAATTCAGAGGAAAGCAATCTGCTCCACTCTATTTGTCAGCAGGTAGGCAGTATTAGAAAATAAGAGGTCTCCTATACAGCTTTTCTTCTAAGGCTTTAGTACAGAAAGGAAGGAAGGAAGGAAAGAAAGAAAAGAAAGGCTCAGTGCCTGTAGCTCCGTGAGGAGGGTGCCAGCCTCATACACCGAAACTGGCGGGTTTGAACTGGCCTGGGCCTGCTAAACAACAATGACAAATGCAACCAAAAAAGTCAGGGGTTGTGGCTGGTGCCTTTAGTCCCAGCTCCTTGGAAGGCCGAGCAAGAGAATCACTTAAGCCCAAGAGTTTGATGTTGCTATGAGCTGTGATGTTACAGCACTCTACTGAGGGTGACATAATGAGACTCTGTCTCAAAGAAAAAAAAAA
>NW_003852443.1:3235266-3236042 GCF_000181295.1 Otolemur garnettii
TTGTTTGTCTGTTCTGTGAATCAGAATCTGGACTATAATAGATAGGACAGACTCAGTTCAAAAAATGGCTAATCCCTATTACAGAACAAAATATGTATTTGAATTTCATTCCATAATATGTCTATAACACACATATTTCAATTCCATCAACTTAAGCTACTTATATTCTATACACTACAGCTATTTATTAAGATTCTGATACTAACTTACACATTTGCTTATATTAACTTGTAGTTGATCTACCAATGCCTTTTGCCAGTGATCTGTTCAGCTATGAGTACAGTATAAGACACTACCTTAGTCAATGAGATGTGAGACTTCTGAGTGTTTCTGGGAATATTTTTGTCATTCTTCTTGACTGTATGAATCCAGGTGAGAGGACTCACCTGCCCTGCTGATGTTATACTTTGTCATGTGACTTGCCTTGGCTGATGGAATAGCAGCAGAAGTAACAGGAAAAGAGACCTTCAACATGTTTTCACAATTTGCTTTGGCCTCTTGATCTCCTGTGACCTCCATGAGAATATATGGAGAATACATGCCCCAGATAACCACTGGGGCTGTAGACATGGGGAGCACCCTCGAATCCAGCCAGAAGCCTGAAGCCAGTCCCAGCCACCCTGCAGGCAGAGGCAGAGCTGCCCCAGTCACCCCCCAGACCTGGTGAAATTCATTGCTGTTCTAGGCCATTGAAATTTGGGGTTACAGCATAGCACTGTTATGATGACTAATACAATTAGTGACTAAGTGGCTATTTCAAACTGGGTGCTCAGGGA